>NW_015421723.1:0-1404 GCF_001527695.2 Protobothrops mucrosquamatus | reverse complement strand
AACATGAACACTAACATATCCTACACCCCTTTTAAAGTTTCCTTGTTAATGTGGGCTTCATCTTTCCAGAGATAAATCAAACAGCTCATTATTTATATATTGATACCGCTTTTATTATTTTTATGGGTAACTCAAGGCAGTAAACATTATTGATACCTCTTCCTCATCTGGGTTTTCCCACAACAACAACCTTGTGAGGTGAATTGGGCTGAGAGAAGGTGACTGGTCCAAAGTCACCCAATAGGCTTTCATGCCTAAAGTGGGACTGGAATTCCCAGGCTCCTGATGATTGGCCCAAAGTCCCTGAGCTGGCTTTCAGGTCTAAGGTGGGACTAGAACTCACAGTCTCCTGGTGATTGGCCCAAATTCACCTAGCTGACTTGCTTGACTAAGGTGAAACTGGAACTCATAGTCTCCTGGTGATTGGCCCAAAGTTACCTAGCCGGCTTTCATGCCTAAGGCAGAACTAGAACTCACAGACACCTGGTTTCCAGGCCAGCACTTTAACCACTACACCAAATATGACAGGGATGTCTACAAGAAGATCAAGATGGGATCCATTGATGCCTTAGGTATGTCATGATGCTCAAGTTCTTTTGCCTAAGGAATGCTGGCTGGGGGATTCTGGGAGTTGAAGGCCACACATCCTCAGGTTTCTGAGGTTGAGAAACTGTGCCTTAAAGCAAGGGTCCCCAACCCCTTTTGGAACTGGAATGTGCACATGGCAGGCAAGTATGCACACATGCAGCTGTATGCGCTTCCACGCATGCCTCCACTCACACAGAACCATCCTCTGCCCCTCTCGGGCCACCAAGCCGGAAAGTTTTGGGACCACTGCCTTAGAGGAAGGAAATGCTGGCCATGTCACTCCTTTGCCTACAGCCCTTCATCCCAACAACCTCTTGCTTACTATCCAAGCAATTGCCACAAAGAGGAGGGAGTCAAGCTCTTCTCCAAAGCACCTGAAGGCAGGACAAGAAGCAACGGATGGAAACTCATCAAGGAGAGAAGCAACCTGGAATTAAGGAGAAACTTCCTGACAGTGAGAATAAATAACCAGTAGAAGGACTCCAGAAGTTGTGGGTGCTCCATCACTGGAGGCTTTTGAGAAGAGATTGGACAGCCATTTGTCTGAAGTGGTATAGGATTTCCTGCCTGAGCAGGGGGTTGGACTAGAAGACCTCCAAGGTCCCTTCTAACTTTGTTATTCTATTCTATTCTATTCTATTCTATTCTATTCTATTCTACTTTCAGTTATGGTCATAACTTGAGGAGTTGTGGTGGCTCGGTGGTAAGAATGCAGTATTGCAGGCTAATTCTGCTGACTGCCAACAGTTTAGCAGTTCGATCCTGACTGGCACAAGGTTGACTCAGCCTTCCATCCTTCCGAGGTTGATAAAATGA
>NW_015421722.1:0-1404 GCF_001527695.2 Protobothrops mucrosquamatus | reverse complement strand
TTAAGCAAATGCAGTGACAGCTGTGGCAGATCCTGGGCAGGACTGGCTCCACTGAGCTGAATTAATGGCATCAACAACCCAGCATCTCCATTAACATTTGATCATTAATTATTACCCTCTGACAGCAAGATTTGAAACCTTCTCATGAGCGTTCTGTTATTAATCTAGTTTACCTGCCCTCAACAACAACAGACCCCCCCTCCCCCAGCAAATCTCCCACCTCAACAGAATGCAATGCTTTTTTGTGATTGTTCTCACACTTCCCACTGCTTTCAAAAGTGTCTTCATAAATAATCTGTCTGTCTGTCTCTTTCTTTCTTTCTTTCTTTCTTTCTTTCTTTCTTTCTTTCTTTCTTTCTTTCTCTATCTATCTATCTATCTATCTATCTATCTATCTATCTATCTATCTATCTATCTATCTATCTATCTATCTATCCAAAGCTCTACTTTTAGATTAATCTGGCACAATATTTCAACATCGGCAAAACTCTCCTCCCTTGACTGAATGTATAATTGCCCTTATTTTTATTAGCCGATTTTGCTTTTAATATTATAGAAAGAAGAGGCATATACTAATCTGGGGGGGGGAGGAAAGGAGGAAAATACTGAAATGATGTTTGGTTGCTAAGTAAAAATGGGAATGAAAAATGGGGGTGAAATTTTACTTTTACACACACACACACACACACACACACAACATAGACTAAATCCAGTGTCCAGTGGCAAAAAAAAGAATTATGTTCCCTCCAGTGGTAAACAGGGAGGATAGTTAGAAATTGATAAGAACAGAAACCTGAAGCATTTCTCAGAAAATCTGCAATGCCTTTCCTGGTTTTTAAGCCTCACCCATATAGGCCTGCCCTAATTTGAATTAAGTCATAGAGAGTTCAGAGCATGAATGGCCAGACAAAGTGGGCAATTATCAAAGTATCCCACTTGGAAGGAGCCCCATGAAAAGTACAATCCCCAAATTTAGATAAACATTGGGGTTGCATTGAATGCTAGAGTCAAAGTTGAAAAGATGCTTCGGACCTGGTGCTAATCCAAATGTAAGGTCTGTCTACAATTCATGAAAGTAGAATGTTTCTCCCAGGACTACAAAACTCCACACAATTTGCAATATGCATTTGGTTCAAGGCAGTGTTCCTCAATCTCATCGGCTTTAAGATGCATGGACTTCAACTACCAGAATTCCCCAACCAGTGCATTCGAAAGCACCCTTTTCCCTTCAAATCCAAAGTGCTTTGTAGCCCTAATAATTTCCCTAACCCTTCTGATTACACTTTCAAATTGTACTCCACAGAAATACAAGTTAAAGACTAATTGGAAATAGACATTCTTATCATTCTAAAAATAAATACTTGATCACCATTTCAGCTACTGGAAAAGTTTCAATTAAAGTTA
>NW_015421721.1:0-1404 GCF_001527695.2 Protobothrops mucrosquamatus | reverse complement strand
CTGTACATTTGGTTTTTCTTGCCTAAATGTAGAACCTTACTTTTTTCACCATTGAATTTCATTTTGTTAGATAGCGCCCAGTGTTCAAGTCTGTCCAGATCCTCCTGTATCCTAAGCCTGTCTTCTGGAGTGTTGGCTATTCCTGCCAGCTTGGTGTCATCTGCAAATTTGATGAGTTCCCCATCTATCCCCTTGTCCAAATCGTTGATGAAGATGTTGAAGAGCACTGGGCCCAGAACAGAGCCCTGGGGCACTCCACTACACACTTCCCTCCATGTAGATGCGGTTCCATTGAGGACCACACGCTGAGTATGGCCGGTCAGCCAGCTACGGATCCATCTGGTGATGATGCTGTCTAACCCACATTTTTCTATCTTGTCAAGTAGTAGGTTGTGATCTACTTTATCAAATGCCTTACTGAAGTCCAAGTAAATTATATCCACAGCATTCCTCTGATCCACTAATTTTGTCACTTGGTAAAAGAATGCAATAAGATTTGTCTGGCATGATCTGTTTTTGACAAACCCATATTGGCTTTTAGTAATGACTTTGTTTGCCTCTAGGTGTGACTTTGTTTGCCTCTAGGTCAAGCCTGAAATTAAGATTATAGCTTATTACATTTAAACAATCCATGATCATACTCAGCGTATGGTTGGAATGATGGAAGATATGAGGTAGAAGAAATCATCTGGTTCAGGATGCTACACATTTGGCCATTTAGCCCACTTAAAAAGTTACCACTGAGGAAAGTTCATTATTTTTCTGAGCAGACTTGCTTGGCAGAGTATTTAGCATCTCTGCCATCAGGGCTCTTAAAATTCAGCCTGAGTCTTTCTGTCCTGGTTTTTTTTGGTCCTGCTCATACTTTCAGTAGAGAACAGATCTGTCCCATTTTGCATAAGACAGTATGTTAGGTATTGCTAAACCACTATCATTATTTTTGTTAGTCTCCTTTTTTGAAAATCAACATGCCCAGATCCTTAAACCCTGTTCCATTTGGCACAACGTTCAAGCCTGTTGAGGTAATTTTGAACTGTGATTCTTGTCTTCTATGTAATTAGCCATCAGCTTGGTATCATCTGACATCTGAGAAGCATAATTGCTCTTCCACTAGGGCCTGTCTCCTCTATTCCTTGATAAATTCTTATGCCATGTCCTCTTGGCAATCTCATTCCTTTATAAAGAACTCTCTGTATAATACCCACATTTATTTTATTTATTTATTTATTTTACAAAATTTATATGCCGCCCTTCTCCCCATGGGACTCAGGGCGGCTCACAGCATGTTAAAACAATATACAGAATTACCCCTTCTAAAAACCAATTAAAATCCAAATATTAGTGGCTGTGACTATTTAAAATCATTAAAAATTATCCCTATTTAAAATTCACCCTAGGTCAGGC
>NW_015421720.1:0-1404 GCF_001527695.2 Protobothrops mucrosquamatus | reverse complement strand
GGAAAGTAAATGTGCCACTGAAAGTCAGATTCAGCATCCTTTCACCACCCCCAGCCCTATATAGGTATGGTTAAAATGTGCTCATCCCTAAATGCTTTTGAGCAACATAGTGGGACTAAGCTAACATATGACTGACAATCTTTGCTGGTACGGCAAGTTTTTAGCTGTTTTGGAACTGTTGGTGAGACCATTGAAAGTCATTTGTGCTGTTTGAAATTATTTTGCCAGCAGCAATATCTGACTGCTGGCACAGCGATGGATTCTATTGAAAAACAGAGCTGTTTCCAATGGAGGCAGAGGACGAGAGGTCCCGGGGCTTATGGAGCGAAGGAACTGGATGAGGCTGTCGGCAGGCCCAGAGGATGGGAGAGAGGCTTTTGGAGGAGTTGGTGGTGGCAACAGCATGCTCCAGGGGCGAAAAGAAGCAAGGCCTCTTTAAGGAAAAGGTGGAAGAGACAGGATCAGAAAAAGAAAAGGAGGCGAGGTTGTCCTGCAGGAATACAAGCTACTTTGAGGACTAATCCACATGGAGCTCAGTTTCCATCTGTCCTGTTTGCCATTCGTTCACTCCCTAGAGGCTAAAATGAATGATCTGAAACTTGAGCTGGCCACGAACAAGGAGTATATATCGGAGGTGGTGACCCTTTGAGAGCTGTATGCAACGAAATGTCATTTTGAGGTATGCCGATTCAAAGTGACAATAAAGTTATTATTTTATTTTATTTTTCAATCACATCCATATCACTTCTTGCATAACGGTTAGAATTCGGGCCCTCCAGTCATATTTGCAAACCATTCTTGGGAAACAGTATTCCCAACTCTCCTCTCTTTCACTTTTTCTTTTCCAACTGCAGGTTGAAAACATTTTCAACAGCTCACTACAGGTAGTCCTCGACTTAAGACCGGTTACATGGCAACCATTCAAAGTTATGAGAGATCCCCCAAAAGCTACTTGTGATCCTGTTTTGAAGTTACAACTGCTGCAGCACTCCTGTGGTTATTTGCCCTTATGTCCAACTGCAGGGACACTGGTCTCCCATCATCCCACCCCACCAGGTCTCTGCAGGCCTTGGGTCTATTCCCCCCCCCACTGAGTCACTACAGGCCTTGGCCCTCTGTTTGCCTCCCATTAGCCATTTCTAAGATTCCATAGCAACTGGAGTTAGAACTGCTAGCTACAAGCCAGCCAGGACTTCCTGTGCTCTCACTGCAAATACTGGGGGGGGGGGGGGGTTGTATTTGACAGCAGACAGGTGATATCCTCTCCCATGCTAAGGCTCACTAACCACTGAACAGAATAGGACATGAACTGCATTTGTTCAATGCAGCATCTGTTCCAAGGGCAATCAGATGAACCCAGGCCTTCCCTGTCTAGCCTAGCTTTGGAAATATTTGAATGTTTCC
>NW_015421719.1:0-1404 GCF_001527695.2 Protobothrops mucrosquamatus | reverse complement strand
ATTTCAGCTGGCAGGACTGGCCTAAGGGGTATTTTAAATTTGGTTTTTAAATAACTTTTAAAAAAAGGAAGAAAAGGCCCATATTAATATTTCTTTTTAATTACATTTTAAATTTTGTATATTGTATTGATTGTTTTGTTTTAAATTGGCTGTAAGCCGCCCTGAGTCCACCAGGAGAAGGGCGGGGTATAAATGTAATTAATTAATAAATAAATAAATAAATAAATTTTGGCCAGGCTGGGCAGTCAACTACTAGTATAATCAGCAAATTTTCAGTGGGCAACTGTATCCTCACCTTTCTTTATCTTCAGCAAATCCCAAGTCGGCAAAAGAAGATATTTGAGGAAGCACATGAACTAAGTGAAGATCATCATAAGAAATATTTGGCAAAACTCAGGTCCATTAATCCTCCATGTGTGCCTTTCTTTGGTAAGTAGGATTTTGTTTGTGATAAAAATAAAATCACAAATATTAATGGATAAAGAATATGAACTGTAGAATGAGTATATGGGAAAGTTTTTTTTTTAAATGTCCTACCTGAATTTGCTGTTAATTAGAATGACTAAATAACAAAAGCATATATTTGAATACATCTCAGTGAAAACAATTGGCTTGATTTTTCAGGCATTTGCAAGTTTTAGTGTCAAAGCAAATTGTTGTCTAAATTGTTTTAAAATGTTTGTGTGATATCCCAAAGGTGCTTTTCAAAATGCAATTGGACTTTCTTGGGTTTTTTTTTCCCTGAAAACATTTCATTTCTCATCCATGAATCTTCTTCAGTTCTTTTGAAAAGCTTCTTTGGGATAACCATGTCCTGGATGATTGAGAATCTCCATAGACATGTGTGTGACAATTGTGCTATGTAACTGAACTGGAAATACTTTGAGGGTAGAGATCAAAATATACCAGATTGTTCTTTTTATTTGGCCCAGTATAACATATTTTACTCTGTATTCTGAGAAGGAATTGTTTAGCTGTAACTGTCACAGTCCCATATGCCATAGGTTTTTTTAACAGGTAGTTCTCAACTTATAACCATAATTTCTGTTGTTAAGAAAGTTGATTGTTAAGTGAGTCACAACTGATTTTATTACCTTTTTGCTATAGTTAAGTGAATCATTGCAGTTAAGTGAATCCGACTCCCCCATTGACTTTGCTTATTGAAAGCTGACTAGGAAGATCACATATGGTGATTATATGATCCCGTTAATGCTGCATCTATCAGAAATACATGTTGGTTGCCAAGTGCCCGAATTTTGATCATGTGGCCAGGGGGATGCTGCACTGGTCTCAAGAGTGAGGATCGTCATAAGTCACCTTTTTCAGTACTGTTGTTACTTTGAATGGGGGCTAAATGGTTGTAAATTGAGAATTATCTGTATCATGAAGAAGCATATCTGCCTA
>NW_015421718.1:0-1404 GCF_001527695.2 Protobothrops mucrosquamatus | reverse complement strand
TTAACAATACAATAACCATACTCTATCTAACATTAATCAACTATTAGATTAACAAATCTATAACATCCTTTAACTCTCTTTTAAACAAACATATTAAACACAATAATTATAACATCATATTAATAATTATAAGTAAAAATAAGTGACCTATTATAACTACTGTGAGAATTGACTAATGTCAAATGTCCCATTTGGCACATTCAACAAAAGAAATTCTCGGCTCTTTTAAATTACCACGAGTGTAGCTTTATGGTGTGATTCCGTGCCAGCCTGTCTTCCCAACAGCTGAGTCTGAGGAATCTGAGGAGGAGGTGGAGGAGGCCTTTGAGGGGCCGTCAGGGTCAGAGGGAGGCTCTGATGAATTACAGGACTCATGGCTTGATGAAGAGCCTGGCCCCTACAGTCGTGTTTCTGATGAAGCTCAGCTGTATGAGGAGCATGAGTCAGATTCGGAAGGCTCACACCTGGATGTGCTAATTGATGCTCGCAGGCGTCGTCAATTAGCAAGAGAAAAACAACAACAGTCTATGTGACTACTCCAAAGTAAAAGGAGAAGGCAATGAGAGGCAACGCCCTGGGACTGCTGTATAAAAAGGGGAGGTGTGGGCATTGCTGGTTGCTGAAGGCAACCGTTTGCAAAGTGCTTCTTGGAATCCTGGTCTGTTCGTCTTGTTTGCAACGTGTTCCTGTGGATATTTCCTTCCTTTGGACTTGAGTTTTGCTGTTTGTGTTTTGGACTTATTGTCAGGTTTGTCACCCAAATAAAAGGGATTTTGTTTTGTTTTAAAGTCTCCAGCCTATTGTATCAGCAGGGGTTTGGTCCTTGTGCCTCTAACAAGGACAGCAATAGACTGGGATAGAACACTTTATTGAAAGATCCATCTAGGTCAGGGGTAGGCAACCTCAGCTCTTTTATAACTCATGGACTACAACTCTCAGAATTCCTGAGTCAGCATAGTCAGTTCTGGGATTTTCCTGTGAAAACCCACATAGATAAAACCCCTTTTCCCCCTCTGGGCCATCCACGGTTCATAGTTCACCAATTGGGTTCAGTTCTTTTGTTTTGGGAAAAGACTGTCTGCACCTCTCAAACATTTCATAACTTGACCTTGGTGGATAACATATTGCCTGCAACAGAAGGCTCTCTTACATTCCAGACCTTCCCTCCCCCGTTAGGAATTCTCTCACCGCTCTCCCTTGCTGTATGGCAAACTACAAGCAACAACAGGTGCAACTATGGAGTCGAGTCGGATTTGACAAGGAGTACTGAACTGAAAAGGTTTGAAAACATTTCACTTCTCATCCAAGATGCTTCTTCAGTTCTGGAGAACTAAAGAAGCTTCTTGGATGAGAAGGGAAACGTTTTCAAGGGAAAAAAACACAACAGCACCTTTGGGATTCCAA
>NW_015421717.1:0-1404 GCF_001527695.2 Protobothrops mucrosquamatus | reverse complement strand
CAGCGACAGTTCCAGGCATTACATTCCCACCCCCTTTTCCTCACTGCCGGGAGGAGAGACTTCAGAAAGGATTACATGAAAGGTAATGGCCCCAATTGTTATTGTTAGTCCTTTTGGTGATATCCACATCCAGTCCCTTTGAAGTATACTGAAGGAAGTGAGGGCCATAAAGCCCCTTTGTTCACCCCCTTCCCTTCATTGTATGACAGAATCCAGAGAAAGGCAGAAATGGGGTTTTCCATAGTTGATAACTAGAGATAAAATATAATTGGATTCTGACAGTTACAATGATCCTGAAAAAGGTGACTTGCAGCTGGTCTTTGCACCTACAACCGACACAGCATCCCCATGGTCACATGATCAAAATTTGGGTGCTTGGCAACCGGCATGAATTTACAACAGTTGCAATGTTCTGGAGTCATGGGGTCGCCATTTCCCAGCCAGCTTCCAGCAAGCAAAGTCAGTGAGAGAAGCTGGATTTACTTAATGACTGCATGATGCACTTAACAACTGTGGTGATTTGCTTAACAAAAGAGAGAGTAAAATTGCTCACAACTCTCTTAGCAAGTGCCTTAGCAACAAAAATTCTTCCCTCGCTTGTGGTTGCCAGTTGAGGAGTACCTGTATCAGGGGGACATCCAGTCAAGGAAGACTACCATAAGGCCAAAAAGTGTTGAGGTTAGGTCTCCATTCCTCTCACTTCAACTTCCCAAATTTTTAGGAGGTGACGAGAAAGTAATGAAATATGAATTACACCTACGAGCAGGCATGTAATTCTCTTTGGAATAAATTGAATCTTAGATCAACTCTGCCCAGGATTCTATGCTGAACCGGCTGAATTTAATAATAATAATAATAATAATAATAATAATAATAATAATAATAATAATAATAATAATAATAATAATAATAATAATAATAATAATGTTGGAAGGGACCTTGGAGGTCATCTAGTCCAACCCCCTGCTCAGGCAGGAAACCCTATACCATTTCAGACAAATGACTGTCCAGTCTCTTCTTAAAAACTTCCAGTGTTGGAGCATTCACCGCTTCTGGAGGCAGGTTGTTCCACTGGTTAATTGTTCTAACTGTCAGGAAGTTTCTCCTTAGTTCTAGGTTGCTTCTCTCCTTGATTAGTTTCCACCCATTGCTTCTTGTCCTGCCTTCAGGCGCTTTGGAGAATAGCTTGACTCCCTCTTCTCTGTGGCAGCCCCTGAGATATTGGAAGACTGCTATCATGTCCCCCCTCGTCCTTCTCTTTGTTAAACTAGACATACCCAATTCCAGCAACCGTTCCTTATATGTTTTAGCCTCCAGTCCCCTAATCATCTTTGTTGCTCTTCTCTGTACTCTTTCTAGAGTCTCAACATCTTTTTTACATCGTGGTGACCAAAACTGGATGCA
>NW_015421716.1:0-1404 GCF_001527695.2 Protobothrops mucrosquamatus | reverse complement strand
GCAGTGTCTGGGTGTCCTTTGTGCCGGCCTACCTGAGCACCAAGGGGAAGTACACTGTGGCTGTGCAGGTCTTCTCCATCTTGGCCTCCAGTGCTGGCCTGCTGGGCTGCATTTTCATCCCCAAGTGCTATATTATTATTTTTAGGCCAGATCTGAACACCAAAGAACATTTGATGTCAAAATAATGTAGAAAAAATGACTTTTACAAATTTATTTTTTAAAAATGGCATTTAGTAATCTCAATTAACAGTTTTTGATCATTTAATATTTATTTAAACTTATATGCTTCCCATCTTGCCTAAAGATGATTTTAGGCAGTTTACAATCAGTAAAAACAAGATGAAACAATAAAACATTCAAAGAATAAATAGTACCTCTAACATTGGTTTAAAATTGACAAATATGAGAAGGAAGAGGGCAAGATGCCCATGGGGAAGAGGTATTCCTCTTATTTCTAAAGCTACCCATACTCATTTTTCTCTATATTCCTAAAGACACCAATAGCAATACACCCACTCTCCTTTTTAGTCACAATAGCGTGGGTAAAATCAGTTTCCAGATGGACGGGACAGTTTAGTAGGCAAATGGAGAGACAATAAGGACTGTGGCTTTGTAACTCATAGTGACCTGTGGGAAGTTTTATCAGAATATTCTCGTAGTAATCCCTGAATCTGAAGATGCAAATGTTTCTTCTAACTAAGAACATTTTTCTTTGCACATGGAACAGAAAGGCAAGAAGTAACCTGAGATTGATTATGCTATTATTTATGAATATATATATGTGGATCATTTTCTCCCTTTTTGCATTATTTTCCCCTCCTTTCTGAAATGTATAAATATTTTTATAATTATTTAATAAACAAATAAGTCCAACTCATACATAGATTACACTGGTGGCTTACAGCTTTAAACTTAGCACATAAACTCATAAAAACGCCATCATGTTATGAGGGGGATGTGAGTCTATGACATCAATGTATCTCTTTCTTTGAAGGAGTTTTATACTATTCTTTTGGAGAAGACTCCATTCCCAGTACATACTGTTTAATAAACGTTGCAGTGAGGTCTGATTTTTTGTTTTGGGCTTTGTGTTTTGATTCCACAGAAACTGGTGTCAGAAATGGGATTCACAATTTTTGATCTGGGACCAGGGATGACAACACCATATGTGTTGTAATGACCTTCATCCCATGTCCTTTCCTGCTCCCAAAAAAGGCCACCCTTTACGAGTGTGTTTAAGGCAACACTCTGTGCCTAAAGGTTTATTTTGGTTAAGGAGGTTTGTTAAATGTGTGTGGCCCTTTTTTCAATCCAGTTCTCAGCCACTCTTTGCCATGAAGAGAGCTCAACTGAGCAATGATTGGAGGTCTCTGGCAAGGGGAATTTGGCTTTGGAGGGATGAGT
>NW_015421715.1:0-1404 GCF_001527695.2 Protobothrops mucrosquamatus | reverse complement strand
TGGATCGATGGGTGGGTGGGTGGGTGGGTGGGTGGGTGGGTGGATGGAAGGACGGGTGGATGGAAGGATGGAGTCTGCAGTAAGAAACAAAAGTTACATCATTTCCACCCTCGTGAGATTGAATGGGGTGGATTCCTAAATTGTCATTCCCCCTGAAAGCAAAAAAAAACTAAAAAAAAAACTAAAAAACTAAAAATGCCTTTGGCGTAATTGCATATTTATATTAAGCGAACAGCCCGTCGTCTGGTGTTAGCATTTATTCCAAGAAACTGTAGATAAATCTGAGAAAATATCTGGGAGGCACTTTCCAGCTTTTTCTTTAACACAGGCAGCCCTCGACTTACAACGGTTCATTTAGCGACCGTTCAAAGCCACAACGGCAGTGGGGAAAAAAAGGGACTTATGATCGCTTTTCACACTGACCACCGTCGCGGCGTCCCCAGGGTCACGCGATCAAAATCAGGACGCTCGGCAACTGGCATGTACCTAGGACGGTTGCTGTGTCCCGGGAGGGGGGGGTCACGTGACCCTCCTTTTGCGACCCCCTGGCAAGCAAAGTCAAAGGGGGGAAAGCCGGATTCCGTTTACAACTGTGCTAGGAACTTATCGACTGCAGGGATTTGCTGAACAGCCGTGGCGAGACAGGTCGTAAAATGGGGCAAGACTCATTTCACAAATGTCTCCCTTAGCAGCGGAAAATTTGGGCTCCCACTGCGGTCGTAAGCCGGGGACTACCTGTACGTTGAATTTCAGGTCATATAAAGGAGGGTGTGTGTGTGAAATCCTAGTTAGTTCACAAAACTTTCCTCTCTGCAGAAAAAGATAAGATAAGATCTTTTCTCCGAAATGGTATAGGGTTTCCTGCCTGAGCAGGGGGTTGGACTAGATGACCTCCAAGGTCCCTTCCAACTTTACTACTACTATTATTATTATTATTATTATTATTATTATTATTATTATTATTATTATTATTATTATTATTATTATTATTATTATTATTATTATTATTATAGATAAACTTTATTGTCATTTTTTTTTTACTGTGGGCACCAAAGTCTCCTTCCCTCTCTGACTTGGGCAGGATCTCACCTCTTCCAGGAAACGGAGCAGCCCGTTAGAGGTTGCCGAACATATTTGATATTAAAAGTGCCGAAGTGCCGGCAAAGGTGCTGATTAATTAACTCAGGTAGCAGAGCTGAATCACGCAACAGCTGTTGGGAGATCTGTCATTAACCTTCTCTCCTTTCCTGCCTGTTCACTGGCTGACGGCCTCGGTGCCAAACGGGAACCCCGGGGAAGAAGCGGCCACAGGCCTAACTTTCATGCCCTAAGCAACCTGCTGAAAATAATTCATAATTAATTGAGGGAGGAGGAGGAGGAGGAAGAGGAGGAGGAGGGGGAAGA
>NW_015421714.1:0-1404 GCF_001527695.2 Protobothrops mucrosquamatus | reverse complement strand
TGTGGGATGATGAAATGTTGCAAGAACAGAACATGCAGGACACAAAAGACTCTGCAAACTGATGAGGGATGGATGAGAAAGCAGAACGTGGAGATCCACTCTTTTAAAGATTATCTGAGGCCAGATAAAATTGCTTTAATGAGGAGCCTAGCTAGAGAGGAGCTATTCAAAGACAATGTAGGTGTCTTTGACCTCAGCCGTAGGTGTTACACAGCTCCTGCTTCAAGAACCACGGAAGGCCCCTCTGCCTTTTACCAATAGCCTGATATGCGTAAATAAAGTAGGTGAAACAGTCTCCACTCATAGCTGCATAATCCTTCTTTCTGCTGCTTCTTTCAGCTGGCTACTAAGAATATGGGGTTAATTGGGTTTGTTGCCCACTTGGTTTAAACTCTTTTCCTCTGCCTTTAATGACAGTTTGGTTGACAGATTTTTGCACAGATATTAACTTCTTTGTGACCATACAATTACTGCTACTTTAAAACATTGACTTGGTAATTTCTTTACTTTGGCGGCACCAAGCAATAAAAATGGTTTAAAAATGTAAGCTGGTGATCTTACTCAACTGTTTGTTTTGTGCTCCGAACTAAACATTCAGATTAGACTTGGTCTATTGTATCTGGGCTTTAAAATCCAAAGGAGTGTTAGATTGCATCAAAGAGATTTAGAAATCTCTTGTTTTATTTTTTCAGATCAGAATAGGCAATCCTACCAAAAGCAGGAAGCATTTCATTCGGCATTGTTTCATACTTTGTGGTTTTGTAATGCCTCGTGGTCTTATACAGGTAGTCCTCGACTTACATCATTTCACTTAGTGACCGTTCAAAATTACATCGGCACTGAGAAAAGTGATGTATGACCATTTTTCACACTTATGACCATTGCAGCATCCCCCGTGGTCATGTGATTTATATCTGAATGCTTGACAACTGACTCACATTTATGACGGTTGCAGCATCATAAGGTCGTGTGATCCCCTTCTGCAAACTTTTGACAAGCAAAGTCAGTGGGGAGGCCAGATTCACTTAACAACCGTGTTACTAATTTAACAACTGCAGTGATTCAGTTAACAAATGTGACAAGAGAAGTCGTAAAATTGGGCAAAACTCACTTAACAAATTTCTCCCTTAGCAACATAAATTTTGGGCTCAATTGTGGTCGTAAGCTGAGGACTACCGGTAATACCTTCCAATGTTAATAAAGGGCGAGAGAGAAAAATGGAGATTTGCCCTTACACACTTGGCTGATAATTGAATTATCAGCCAACTCTAATTAATATAACCTGGGCAGATTCAGCAACGGATTCTGTGTACAGCTTTTTTATGCATTTTCTTTGGTTTTGATTGATCTTTATGTTCATTCATAGAACATGATTTTTCTTTGGCCTGAGCAGTTATTCCTCTT
>NW_015421713.1:0-1404 GCF_001527695.2 Protobothrops mucrosquamatus | reverse complement strand
TTAATAATAATAATAGTAAAGTTGGAAGGGACCTTGAAGGTCATCTAGTCCAACCCCCTGCTCAGGCAGGAAACCCTATACCATTTCGGACAAATGGCTGTCCAGTCTCTTCTTAAAAACTTCCAGTGTTGGAGCATTCACCGCTTCTGGAGGCAGGTTGTTCCACTGGTTAATTGTTCTCACTGTCAGGAAGTTTCTCGTTAGTTCTAGATTGCTTCTCTCCTTGATTAGTTTCCACCCGTTGCTTCTCGTCCTGCCTCCAGGCGCTTTGGAAAATAGCTTGACTCCCTCTTCTTTGTGGCAGCCCCTGAGATATTGGAACACTGCTATCATGTCCCCCCTCGTCCTTCTCTTCATTAAACTAGACATACCCAATTCCAGCAACCGTTCCTTATATGTTTTAGCCTCCAGTCCCCTAATCATCTTTGTTGCTCTTCTCTGTACTCTTTTTAGAGTCTCAACATCTTTTTTACATCGCGGTGACCAAAACTGGATGCAGTATTCCAAGTGTGGCCTTACCAAGGCCTTGTAAAGTGGTATTAACACTTCACGTGATCTTGATTCTATCCCTGTTAATGCAGCCTAGCACTGTGTTGGCCTTTTTGGCAGCTGCAGCACACTGCTGGCTCATATTTAAGTGATTGTCCACTAGGACTCCGAGGTCCCTCTCACAGTTACTACTATTGAGCAAGGTACCCCCTATAGTACTATACCTGTGCATTTGGTTTTTCTTGCCTAAATGTAGAACCTTGCTTTTGAAAGAGAATGACTGGCCAAAAGTCACCCATCTGGCTTTCATCACTAAGGCAGGAGTTGAACTCCTTGCTTTTTTAGCCTGTTGCCATGACCACTGGGCCAAACTGGCTCTCATGTATGTGTTTAAACAATATCAATAGCTTAACTCCTACATTTCCTGGAACATGTCTGAGAAATGACATGGCTATCTCAAGACATGGCTATTTAAGCTAGCAGGACTGGCCTAAGGGCTATCTTAATTTGGTTTGAAAATAATTTTAATAAGAAAAGACCAAAAATTAATATTCTATTTTAATTACATTTTAAATTCAGTATTTTTGTATTATGTACCTGTTTTAAATGGCTGTAAGCCGCCCTGAGTCCGCTGGGAAAAGGGCGGGGAAGAAATTTAATTAATAAATAAATAAATAAATAAATAAATAAATAAATAAATAAATAAATAAATAAATAAATAAATAAATAAATAAATAAATAAATAAATAAATAAATAAATGACTCAGCCTCCCACATCCAACGCTGAAGACACGTTTCAACTCCTCGTTTATGTCTGCAGGGGATGGATGGATGGATGGATGGATGGATGGATGGATGGATGGATGGATGGATGGATGGATGGATGGATGGATGGATGGATGGATGGATGGATGG
>NW_015421712.1:0-1404 GCF_001527695.2 Protobothrops mucrosquamatus | reverse complement strand
AGCATCATCTGTACACGATGGGGCATGAGGGTGGAGTCTTGTCTCCATTGCCCAGCTGCCATGTCCTTGGCTGTGCTGCTCCGGGGGGGCTGCTGGTGCGACTCTCCTCCAGGGGGGGCTGCTGGTGAGGAGGGGGCCACAGGGGGGGTGGCGGGGGTGGGGCAGTGGCGTGCATGCCCACAGAGAGGGCTCTGAGTGCCACCTCTGGCACCTGTGCCATAGGTTCACCGCCACTGGTTTTAACTTTTTCTGCTGGCAGCTGTTCAGGCAGTAGTTCATCTGGCAACTTGGAGACCAGCTACTGATTGTCAGTCTCCTCATCAGAGTCGGAACTGGCCATGACACTAATTAGGAAAGCAAAAATGGAAAGCAGATAATCTAATTTTAAATACTAAAAGGAAAGGGTAATGTCAACCAAACCCGCAGCTGATGCTGAAGAGAAGGGAAAATACATATTTTTTTTCTCCCCCATGGGTTCCTGAGTAGCTAAAATGTCATTGCGCTGGTGAAGTAAAGAAGAGATTAAATTTGGAAAAGTGGGGAACATTTGTCTATATGATTATCAGTGGTCAAGCCCAGCTTGATGGCTCCTATCAAGCTAATTAGATAGAATTAGATTATTGGGTCTCGTAATTGATAGTTAGTAAAGGGAAAAAAAGTTATGCAATAAAATTCAAATTCAGTTTAGGTCACATTTAATCGGGATGTAGAAATGTAAGAATAGCTGTGTGTGTGTGTGTGTGTGTGTGTGTGTGTGTGAGAGAGAGAGAGAGAGAGAGAGAGAGAGAGAGAGAGAGCATTTGCTGAATGTTCTCAAATGAAATTTTGTATAGCACAAATAAAGAATACAGGTAGTCCTCGATTTAACAGCCACAGTTGGGACCTGACTTTCTGTTGGTAAGCAAAGCAGTTATTAAGTTTATCGCAACCTTTCCCCCCCATACTTGTTAAGCGAATCACTGCAGTTGTTAAGGGAATGGTGTAGTAGTTGTTAAGTCAAACAGGCATCCCCCTCCTCTTGATTTTGCTTATCGGAAGAAAAATGGGAAGGTGACAAATGGCGATCACACGACCCTGGGATATTGCAACCACCGGTTCCAAAGGCCTGAATTTTGATCACGTGACTGAATATGCTGTGAGGGTCATAAGTGCAAGGACTGGTTGTAGTTCAGTATTTACATTGCCGTGATATTGTAATTTTGAACGGTCATAGGTTGAGGACTACTTGTACAGAGATAGGAGCAATAGTTGCACATTTTGGGAATGGCCACGTCTCTTACTAGCAACAGATCAAAGTATTTGTCATGTCATTGGGCAAATGTGGGCTATCATTATTATTATTTTTAATTTTTAAAAAGAGCCCATAAAGACTAAAGAGAGTGTGACAATGATGTGGTATTACTG
>NW_015421711.1:0-1404 GCF_001527695.2 Protobothrops mucrosquamatus | reverse complement strand
CACTTTTCAAAATTTCCCAAGCTTCTTGTGTTGTTTTCCCCTTGAGGATTCTCATCCATGGAATCCTTCCCAAGCCCTCTCTAAGTTTATTGAAATTAGCTCTCTTGAAGTCCAAGACTCTAGTTTGACTGTGTTCTATTGCTTGTGCTTCCATAATGTTGAATTCTAATATTGCATGATCACTTCCTCCCAGGGTTCCAACTTGTGTTGTTTAGGCCTGAGAATTACTGACTCCAGCTCTTATCTATTCTACCTTTCTAATGTAGTCCATATCAGACTGAAACCAATATTAATCTGTGGACTTAAGACTATTTAATACAAATGATTGGTGGCATTTCTCAAAATAGTCATATGACTGATAAGGTATTACATAAGATGTATTTTTTTTTGTTAGAATTGTATCAGAACAACCCTGCAGACCCCAACCTTTCAGTATTTGTCTGTTTTTCTCTAGGGCGCAGTGTCAGTGGCTCCGTGACACCTCAGGAAGAGGAAGAGTTTCGGCATTTGGCTTCCATGCCCAATATTTATGATATGGTTGCCAAAAGCATTGCTCCTTCCATCTATGGTAGTAATGATATCAAGAAGGCAATTGCATGCATGCTTTTTGGAGGTTCTCGAAAGAGGTAATTGGCAAGAGGCAAAGGGGAATCATAAGGAAAGAAAGTCATACAGGCTTATTTCTGTTTTACTATGAAGCAGCCTTTTTATATACTTAATATTTTCCTTACTTTTATCATAACTACTCCTGGGAAAGAAAATAATGTGGTTTACCCAGCAGTACATGAAAAGGAAAGAGCAGCTGTCTGTTACATGGTGTGTTTTTTTCTTGAACTAGAATGGAAGAGAAAAGGTATTGCTATCTCTGCCCCATTTCCAATTCCCTTTGGGCTTTGATGTTCTTAATAACTACTCTTAGACAGCTTCTAAAGGGAAAAATATCTCAAATAGCAAATTTGAGTGATTATTGTTGGCAAATGGAACCAAAATAGCATTGCAACAGCATAATTGGATGAGCACCAGAATTTTTGCTTTTGTTTTTAACCACCGCTTCTGTAAGATTTTGGTCTCAGGATCCCTTAACTTTCAAAACTAATTTTTCAAAAATAGCTTTGGTTTATGTGGGTTATAACAATCAGTATATACTGTATTAGAAATAAAAATTGGAAAAAAATGAAATTTTATTTGACTTCGTAAACCACATGAAGGGTCTCGGAACTTCCAGTGGTTCCCAGACCATCCTTTGAAAACCACTGAGTTAGACAATGAAAACTTAGTAGTTGGATAGAGTGATAAACATTATTCCCTAATATATAGGTAATTCAGTGATCTAGATGTTTTTGAAGTGAACCTCCTACTTCTCTTGCCATGAGTAAACATAGCAACAGCCAAAGGTTCAAAGTC
>NW_015421710.1:0-1405 GCF_001527695.2 Protobothrops mucrosquamatus | reverse complement strand
ATTCCAGCTTGCAGGACTGGCCTAGGGTAATTTTTAGGGGGGTTTTAATTATATTTTAATTCGACAAATATTTAATATTCTTTTTAATTAATTTTAAATTTGTATTGTCTTGTATGTATTTTAAATAGATTGTCAGCCGCCCTGAGTCCTACGGGAGAAGGGCGGGATATAAATTCAAATATAAATAAAATAAATAAATTTGCATGTGCTCATCCGCTCATGTGTGGCCGTTTGCATGTGTGCATGTGATCACACACAGCCCATTTGTGCACATGTGCATTGGGCTCATTTTTGCACATGCACACCTGCGGCCCATTTTCACATGTGCACATAGCAGTGCCTGTCTCCTTTTCCGGGCCGCCAAATCAAAAAAGTTGGAGACCTCTGCTTTAATATATTCTGTTAAAAGCAAATCTGATTTAAAGTTTGAGGAAGTCTTCTTTATTAGGTCCCCTCAGGTTTGTGGGCATCAGGAGATAACAAATGGGACTGTCCCTCTACTCCATCTCCCATTTATCTCCTCCAGATTTGACAAACGGGGGAGGGGGTGCAGTTTATCAGAAGACGATAAATGCACCAGGGCATCAGATAGCTGAATCTTTTCCACAAAACTTGGAGCAAAATAGAACCACTTTGAGAAGTTGTCAGCAATTGTAATGATAGCTGTTCTGTCCCCGTCTCACACACGCACCCAACCAGCCAGCCGAGGGTTAAATAAACTTCTCAAACACTCCACGCCACAGATAAGGAACTTGGCAGCAACTCCATAGCTTCCTGCCAAGAACTTTTTACTCCGATAACACAGACAAAAAATACACACAGTTTGAATAGTCCAGTTTGTAATTAAATCCACAGCAAATAGGTGTTGTGTCCAAAGGTGCAAAGTGATTCACCAGAGATTTAGCTTTGTCCATCACAGAGTCCGAATGGCCACCACACTCTCTTTTATAGCTTGTGGGGTGGGGTCCAGTGACTCAGCTTAATCTCTGGCACGCCTCCTTTTCTGCTGTGCACACTTGTCTTGCCTACGCTGGCGTGGGTCCAGCCACAATGTATCTTCGTCACTATCCGACAGCTCGGAAACACCTGGCTCCTGGCCAATCTCTTCTCCGTCGGGAGACACCTGAGGAATTGCCAGAGAGGAGGGTCCTGGAGAGAGAGGCCTGGTCATCTCCTCTCCTTCATGTTCGGAGCCTTCTTCCTCCAATAAGATGGGCTCACAGGATGGAACCACAACAGATAGCTACCTAATGCCAGTGGCCTTTCCTCAACAACTACAATATACTGTAATGGCCAACAGACCATGGGAGTACAGAGGAGAGCACAAGACAGTTAAGGGAGGAAACAGGACTGGTAGAGTAGAGATTAATGGATCCAGAGAAGCATAAGAAAGGGTCTCAGTGTA
>NW_015421709.1:0-1405 GCF_001527695.2 Protobothrops mucrosquamatus | reverse complement strand
AACATCTAACATTTCTGAAGTAGACTTGTTAATTGCGTACAGTATTGCCCCTTTAGTTCAACTGAGTCACAAATAAAGTTTTTATTCTTACAAAGCTTCAAAATGTTATTGGTTACTGAAAGGCCATCTGTGCTACTAATTTGAAATTGGCCATTGATGAACCTGGATGTGACCCCCAACATTTTTCAAGGAGGCAAAGTCAAAATGATCACTCTCCATTTTGGAAGGTATCTTAAGATCCCATGCAATTGCCCCAAAACAAAAACAACAACAACAACAAATTCACCTATTCTGGTGATTTCCTCCTCTATTGTAAATCTGCAATTAGACTATTTTTGTGCTATAACTTTACAAAAAAATCTTAATGTCTACTGATGAAGGGAAAAAAAACCCACTTATGACCATCAGTGACTTAAGATGGGAATTCCAGGCTCTATTACTATCATAAGTTGAAGTAGCAAGGAATACAGAGATCTCTAACCAGTGGTGGGATTTAAATATGTGAACAACCGGTTCTCTGTGTGAATGCCGCATCTGGAAGTCCATTCTGGGCCTGGGCAACAAAAAATTAGCTACCGGTTCTGCCAAAATGGTGCGAACCGGCTGAATCCCACAACTGTCTCTAATTCCACTGGTCTTCCAGATTACGGTGGCCCAGATATGACATCCCTGTTTATCTTACTGTTAATTAATGTGAGGATTAACATTTCTTTCCTTGATTCCATTACGTCCATATGTCACTTTCTCAATTGCTTTTTGTTTTCTAAAATTCCCACCTCTGTCACGTGAAGTATTAACAAGATCACGTGAAGTATTAATACCACTTTACAATGCCTTGGTAAGACCACACTTGGAATACTGCATCCAGTTTTGGTCACCACGATGTAAAAAAGATGTTGAGACTCTAGAAAGAGTACAGAGAAGAGCAACAAAGATGATTAGGGGACTGGAGGCCAAAGCATATAAGGAAAGGCTGCTGGAATTGGGTATGTCTAGTTTAATGAAGAGAAGGACGAGGGGGACATGATAGCAGTGTTCCAATATCTCAGGGGCTGCCACAAAGAAGAGGGAGTCAAGCTATTCTCCAAGGCGCCTGAAGGCAGGACAAGAAGCAATGGATGGAAACTAATCAAGGAGAGAAGCAGCCTGGAACTAAGGAGAAACTTCCTGACAGTTAGAACAATTAACCAGTGGAACAACCTGCCTCCAGAAGTGGTGAATGCTCCAACACTGGAAGTTTTTAAGAAGAGACTGGACAGCCATTTGTCTGAAATGGTATAGGGTTTCCTGCCTGAGCAGGGGGTTGGACTAGATGACCTCCAAGGTCCCTTCCAACTTATTATTATTATTATTATTATTATTATTATTATTATTATTATTATTATTATTATTATTATTATTATTA
>NW_015421708.1:0-1405 GCF_001527695.2 Protobothrops mucrosquamatus | reverse complement strand
TCTAGGAGTTCACGGTGACCTATCCCTAACCCTAAGTGGAATTTTCCTCCAAAGGGATTTTCCCATGTATTTTACAAGGAAACATAGATAGGGCAGGATACAAAGGTCAGTGCCCTCCTAACCATAAAGAATCACTCTAAACTTGTTGGTGATGTCCATTTTGCTGTGTGAGTTCATGGTGACCTAACCCTAACCCTAACTGGAATTTTCTTCCAATGGGATTTTCCCATGTATTTTACCAGGAAACATAGATAGGGCAGCCTAGAAAAGTCAATGCCCTCCTAACCAAATCCAAGCACTCCAAATATATTGGCAATTTCCATTTTGCTCTAGGAGCTCACGGTGACCTAACCCTAACCCTAAGTGGAATTTTCCTCCAAACGGATTTTCCCATGTATTTTACCAGGAAACATAGATAGGGCAGCCTAGAAAAGTCAATGCCCTCCTAACCAAATCCAAGCACTCCAAATATATTGGCAATGTCCATTTTGCTCTATGAGTTCATGGTGACCTAACCCTAACCCTAACTGGAATTTTCCCCCAATAGAATTTTCCCATGTTTTTTAATAGGAAACATAGATAGGGCAGACTGGAAAATTCAGTGCCTTCCTAACCATAACCAACAACTCCGAATTTGTTGGCAATGTCCATTTTGTTCTATGACTTCATGGTGACCTAACCCTAACCCTAACTGGAATTTTCATCCAAAGGGATTTTCCCATGTATTTTACAAGGAAACATAGATAGGGCATGCTACAAAGATCACTGCCCTCCTAACCATAAACAATCACACCGAACTTGTTGGCGATGTCCATTTTGCTGTGTGAGTTCATGGTGACCTAACCCTAACCCTAAGTGGAATTTTCCTCCAATGGGATTTTCCTATGTATTTTACCAGGAAACATAGATAGGGCAGACTAGAAAATCCAGTGGCTTCCTAACCATAACAAACCACTCTGAATTTGTTGGCAATGTCCATTTTGTTCTATGACTTCATGGTGACTTAACCCTAACCCTAACTGGAATTTTCCTCCAAAGGGATTTTCCCTTGTATTTTAATAGGAAACATAGATAGGGCAGGCTACAAAGGTCAGTGCCCTCCTAACCATAAACAATCACTCCGAACTTGTTGGCGATGTCCATTTTGCTGTGTGAGTTCATGGTGACCTAACCCTAACCCTAATTGGAATTTTCCTCCAATGGGATTTTCCCATGTATTTTACCAGGAAACATAAACAGGGCAGACTAGAAAGGTCAGTACCTTCCTAACCATAGCCAATCACTCTGACTTTGTTGGCGATCTCCATTTTGCTCTAGGAGTTCACGGTGACCTAACCCTAACCATAAGTGGAATTTTCCTCCAATGGGATTTTCCCATGCATTTTACCAGGAAACATAGATAGGG
>NW_015421707.1:0-1405 GCF_001527695.2 Protobothrops mucrosquamatus | reverse complement strand
GAGCAGTGGTTCTTAACCTTTTTGAACGAATCGCCCCCTTGAGCCAATGAGGAAGTTGTCATCGCCCCCCTCCCCCAACATAACCTCTCAATCACAACATAGGAAATAATTCTTCAATTTATGCAAACACTTTTTTTGTTTTCTTTAAAATTGTCATCAGGACATATCAATGCAAATAATTTATTTCCAGTCTTTTCCCTATATCTCAACTGTGTGAAAAATTTTGGTGCCATCCATCACTTTATTCCCAAACTTCGTGATACATGTATTTCATTATTATCTTATTTATTCAAGACACTTAAATGTAATGACCACTGAAAACAAAATTCAATTGCAAGAAAGTGAAATGCCCCCCCAACAACAGTAACATTTAATGATTGAATTACAAGTGAAATGTAAGATGCAAAAAGAAATATAAAAAGGGCATAAGAACAAACCACGATGCAGGAACTAAGAATTTCAAGATGAAAACTCTGAAACTCCCCCCTTCTTTCTCCAGGTAAGGAGAGAGAGAGAGAGAGGGAGAGGCACTTGCGCTTCCTCTCTCTCTCTCTTTCCTCTCTCTTTCTCTCTCTCTTTTTCTCTTTCCCCTCTTCCTCTCTCTTTGCTCTCCCTTCCTCCCCCCTTCTTTCTCCAGGTGAGGAGAGAGAAAGAGAGGGGGAGAGAGAGGCACTTGCGCTTCCTCTCTCTCTCTTTCCTCTCTCTCTCTCTTTTTCTCTTTCCCCTCTCCCTCTCTTTCCTCTGCCTTCCTCCCCCCTTCTTTTTCCAGGTGAGGAGAGAGAGAGAGAGAGGGAGAGAGAGGCACTTGCGCTTCCTCTTTCCTCTCTTTCTCTCTATCTTTTTCTCTTTCCTCTCTCCCTCTCTCTTTCCTCTCCCTCCCTCCCCCTTCTTTCTCCAGGTGAGGAGAGAGAAAGAGAGAGAGAGAGAGGCACTTGCGCTTCCTCTCTCTCTCTTTCCTCTCTCTTTCTCTCTCTCTTTTTCTCTTTCCCCTCTTCCTCTCTCTTTCCTCTCCCTCCCTTTCTCCCCCCCATCTTCTTCTCACCTCACATTCTTCGCTGACAAAGCAGCCGGGACTCTGGCGCGCCTTCCCAGCCAGCTGGGCCAATGGTCCCGCGGCTGGAGATCGCAGGGGCTGCTCTCTCTCAGGGCCGTGGCTTGCGGGAAGGCTGGCCTGCTCAGCAGAGGCTCTGGCTGGCTGCTCCCAGTGGGGATTCCAGGCTTCCCCCTGCGGTTCCCCGACCACGTGTACCTCGGATGGGGCCAGCCAGGGAAAGGGACTTCCTGGCTGTGCTTCTCCCAGAGGGCGGGGCGCCTGGGCACAGGGCCAATCAGGAGCCCTGCGAGGGGGCAAATCCGCATGAGAGAGAAAGAGAGAGAGAAGCACAAGTGCCTCTCTCTGTCTCTC
>NW_015421706.1:0-1405 GCF_001527695.2 Protobothrops mucrosquamatus | reverse complement strand
GTCAGGAAGTTTCTCCTTAGTTCTAGGTTGCTTCTCTCCTTGATTAGTTTCCATCCGTTGCTTCTTGTCCTGCCCTCAGGTGCCTTGGAAAATAGCTTGACTCCCTCTTCTTTGTGGCAGCCCCTGAGATATTGGAACACTGCTATCATGTCCCCCCTCGTCCTTCTCTTCATTAAACTAGACATACCCAATTCCAACAGCCTTTCCTTATATGCTTTGGCCTCCAGTCCCCTGATCATCTTTGTTGCTCTTCTCTGTACTCTTTCTAGAGTCTCAACATCTTTTTTACATCGTGGTGACCAAAACTGGATGCAGTATTCCAAGTGTGGCCTAACTAAGGCATTGTAAAGTGGTATTAATACTTCACGTGATCTTGATTCTATCCCTCTGTTAATGCAGCCCAGCACTGTGTTGGCCTTTTTGGCAGCTGCAGCACACTGCTGGCTCATATTTAAGTGATTGTCCACTAGGACTCCGAGGTCCCTCTCACAGTTACTACTTTTGAGCAAGGTACCCCCTATACTATACCTGTACATTTGGCTTTTCTTGCCTAAATGTAGAACCTTACTTTTTTCACCATTGAATTTCATTTTGTTAGATAGCGCCCAGTGTTCAAGTCTGTCCAGTAAAATTGATCTATTTAACAAGTATTTATTTATGCTGTACTTCAACAGACACAGGTAGTTCTCAACTTACAATTGGTTACGATACTCTCCCCCCCTCAGGTACATGTGACCCGTTTCCAAAGTTTTGATGACCAGGGCCCTCCACTGCAGTCATGAGACAGCATTTTGGGCACTTGGCAACTGGCTGGCATATTTGGCTATTAGCAGTTCCTGTGGTCATGTGACCACATTTTCTGTTTTACACTTTCAGTTTTCAGCAAAAAACACCCCAAAGTAAACACTGGGTTCACTTAACAGCAGTGACACTTACACACTTCAGATTTACTGGTGATTTCCTTAACAACCACTGTAAAAAAAAGGTTGTAAAATTGGATCAGTCGCATGATGACCCACTTTACAAACATCATGACTTATGACAGTAGCAGGCAGGATCCATAATGGTCATAAGTTGAGGACAACCTGTAATTTACAATGCAATAAGAGAAAAACTGTAATCAGCATAGTCAGAAATGAACATGGAAGAAAGGGGGAAAAGGTGAAAGTAGAATGACTATAAAGAGAAAACACTAGTTTCATATTTAAAAAAAACGCTGGAATGTTAACTTTGCAAGAGAATGTGTAGAATGTGGACACAAGGAAAAGTAGATAGGAAAGCTGCTTGCAACAGAGTACAAAGCAGTTAGAGAGTACCACAGATGTATTTGGAGATACGCTAATAGAAAGTATGAAAAAAGGATACAGTGGAATGAATAGGTGAAAAGGGCCGAGGATGAGGAAAA
>NW_015421705.1:0-1405 GCF_001527695.2 Protobothrops mucrosquamatus | reverse complement strand
CCTCTTTTCCTTCTTCTCTCTGCTTTTCATTCCTTCCACCCTCCCTCCCCATAATTTCCATAGTCAGAGATTATTTTTGGTGGTTCTGTTTATACAGCACTGCAAAAAGAGGCAGTAGTAATACCAGCAGATTTTGGTTTTTTTCAGTACAGCCATGTTTGCCTGGCACGTCGATTCTTTCAGGCCCTTGCCTAGCTTTATTTTCCCCCCCTCTTCCAGCTTGGCAAAGAGAGTTGAAATGCCCAGATACCAGAGTGCAGTTAAGGTTGCAGTTGCCATCCAAACTGCTAAACACATTGTTGTGTTCAAACCCCCCCCCCACACACACACACATTGTGCAGCCGGGGGGGGATGTACTATTTGTTGCTCGGTCAGTCCTGGGTTCAGAGACTAAAACAATCAAGACAGCATAGAGAGTCCTTTTAATGAAAAGGAAGGCAAAGTAATAGCCATGCAGGCAGTCCTCAGTGTGTGGCCGAAATGGAACCCAAGACAACTGCATTGCCTAGAAAGTCTGCACGGGGTTTGAGTGTGACTTCCATTTTCTTTTGGTCTTTTTTCAACCTAACCACTTCTATAAAGTACTGTCAAATGTCAAAGCTGCTGGTGGCCTTTCGTCACTAACTGGCAGAAACGAAGCACAGAGATGAAAACCACCCGAATGCTTTATTGCAGGAAATTAAAAAGTTCATCAAAAGCATGTCGGAAAAGATCAAGAAGACCCGGGACAAGTACGGCATTAACGACAACGGCACGACAGAGGTAATCCGCAGAATGGGCGCTTTCTGTGGTTTGGGATATATAGTTTGGGCGATGGCAAAGGGGAACTCACCGCTTGAATGAATCCAGGTGCTTTAATACTGAATTTCCCTCTTCATCTTAAATTCCCTGGATGTGCCCAATTGTATGTCGGTGGCTTTCAGGGGGTTCAACATGAAGAGAACTGGAGGAAATGAAGAGAAGGACCAGGGGGGGCATGATAAGCAGCGTTCCAGTATCTCAGGGGGCTGCCCCAAAGAAGAGGGAGTCAAGCTGTTCTCCAAAGCACCTGAAGGCAGGAGAAGAAGCAACAGATGGAAACTAATCAAGGAGAGAAGCAACCTAGAACTAAGGAGGAACTTCCTGACAGTGAGAACAATTAATCAGTGGAACAACCTGCTTCCAGAAGTGGCTGGAATCTTTCAAGAAGAAATTGGACAGCCATTTATAATAATAATAATAATAATAAAGTTGGAAGGGACCTTGGAGGTCATCGAGTCCAACCCCCTGCCCAGGCAGGAACCCTACACCATTTCAGACAAACAGCTGTCCAGTCTCTTCTTAAAAACTTCCAGTGTTGGAGCATTCACCACTTCTGGAGGCAGGTTGTTCCATTGGTTAATTGTTCTAACATTCAGGAAGTTTC
>NW_015421704.1:0-1405 GCF_001527695.2 Protobothrops mucrosquamatus | reverse complement strand
GGGGCAGCTCGTTCCAGAGGGTGGGTGCTCCGACAGAGAAGGCTCTCCCCCTGGGGGTCGCCAGCCGACACTGTCTGGTTGACGGCACCCTGAGGAGGGCCTCTCTGTGGGAGCGTATCGGCCGGTGGGAGGTAATCTGTGGCAGAAGGCGGTCTCGGAGGTAACCAGGTCCAATGCCATGGTGCGCTTTAAAGATGATGATCAACACCTTGAAGCGCACTCGGAAGGCCACAGGCAGCCAGTGCAGCCAGTGCAGTTATGGCTTCCAGGGCACAGACAACATCCTGAAATAAATCTCCCAGCAATGCTGTTGACATAAACTTCATTTCCCAGGCATCAATTATCAGGGCTTTAAAAAGAAAAAAAAACATTACAAGAAAAAAAACAACATTATTGTACCATACATGGCGGGAGGGATCAGAAGGATGAGAAAAGTGGAGCTTTCTTGTGTCTGTTGGTCCCAATTTTAGAGAAGTAAAATACACAAAAGATCTGTGACTCATCTCATTGCATAAAAAAAAAATACTCATAGGCATCTCTTATTGACCCAAAGGAACAAGTTTACTATATAACTTTCTCTAAGATTTGCTGAATATCTTCAGCCTGCTTGGAATTTATAATATAGAAGTGGCAAATAGCCCATCTTAACTTCTACCTGAAACTCATTAAACTTTACACTCAACCATTGCAAGATGAATGAGAAAATGGACATCCAAGGCATCTTTGGGTTCAAAAGAGACCGTTTGAAAAAGTGAAATATTAATCTTAAACGTTTCTTACACCAAAGCCAAAGGAAATGATTTCCTTCCTCTCTGACCACCTTCAGAACCCACCAAGTTCTAAAATGTTTGGTGGGAGTTGAGCACAGGATGTATAAACCTACAACTGTGCTTCGTTCAATCGACTACAATTAAGCAAACCCTGGTTGAAACCAATCTGAGAACCTAGCCTCTCATCCATTCATTTTCCCACAATAAAAAGAAGGAAAAGAAGAAACTAAGGAGCCATCCACAAGCCTCCGGGAAGGAGACTGGGAACTCCCGGTTGAACAGCGAGGGAACAACCTGCGAGTTTCCCTACCCGACACTCAAGAAAGTAACCAGGAAGTATCGCTCGGATCCCAAGACTTCTTTTTACCGCCCACTGAATAGCTGGGGAAGGCTCTGTATAACAGCCACACCTGTTGAATTTCTTCCTTTGGGTTACTGAACAGTTAAAAGTACCTTTCTCAGTAGAGCGTGGTCGGGAGGGGGGGTGGGTTTAGTAGGAAATATTGGGTCCAAAGAACGATTTCCGACGGGGGAAACCAAACAAGAGAGTCAACTTTTCGCCTGCTCCCGAGTAAACCCGGGCAGGATCAGAGCGGGACCCAAAGAAGCGGGTTCCTCAGTAACGTGGGGAAAGG
>NW_015421703.1:0-1405 GCF_001527695.2 Protobothrops mucrosquamatus | reverse complement strand
GTATCGTATTTCTTGCTTTGACTTTTATTTATTTTTTTCTTTTACAGTTTTTTCAGCCCGATAATTTTGCTTGTAATCTGTCTGAGAGATTTCAAGCACTTGTGTGCAGCAGTCGGATCTTTGCCATAAAGTATAGCTTTGATATTTGAATTATTGAAAAGGGCCTTCCCCCCCTTTTGACCTTTTTCTAGAGAACAACTTAAAAAAAGAAATTCCTCACAATAATTCTCAAACACTTATGATCCTTATGACCAAGGAGCTTGCCAGAGGGAAAGATGCAGGATAAATTTAATTAATGTTATGAAATGTGCAAAGATCCATGGTTTTCAATTTTCTTATCAAAATTGCATTCCTGGTGGAGCAGAACCCTTTCCCGAACCAATTATCAAATTCTGTCCTAAATAGAGTTTTCTTCAAAACTGCCATGTCATGGCCATTTTTACCATTTATTTACACAAAATAAGAGCTGGCCTAGGCCAGGGGTGGGCAACCTTGGCTCTTTTATGACTTGTGGACTTCAACTCCCAGAATTCCTGAGCCAGCATGGCTCAGCTTGGAAACCTCTCCCTTTCCCCTCAGCGTGGCTGGCTCAGGAATTCTGGGAGTTGAAGTCCAACGACTCACAAAAGAGCCAAGGTTGCCTATCCCTGGCCTAGGCTATAAGGCCTCCATTAATGATTTAGGCCAGGGCCCAAAAGATGGCTAAGAATTTACTTGTGATCCTCGGCTTATAATAGAGCCTGCCCATTATCATTGTAAGTTGTGATGGTCATAAATGTGACGATCATTATGTGACCAGCCCAATTTTATCACGTTTTTTTTTTGTGGTGGTCATTAAGTAAATTATCACAGTTGTGAAGTGAATCTGCAGTTGTTAAGTGGTTGTGATAATGCTTTTTTTGCTCCAAACTGAAAGTAAATGCCAATTTCTGGAAAAAAAAATATTGTAAATCACAGTCATGTGACCATGGGATACTACACATAGCCATAAATGTGGGCCAGTTGCCAAGGATCTGAAATGTGGTCATGTGACCACAAGGGGATCAATCTTTTAAGGGAGTCATAATTTTGATTGATTGCTAAGTAACCAGATGTAAATTGAGGATTACCTGTACTTATCAGAAGCATCCACCCTAATCTTTTCTTCTTTTTAAAATCGATTCCATATGTGTGTCCGGTTGATTCTAGCTTGACCTTTCTCCAGATTCTGAAAAAAAAAATGTGCTCCATGTAATTCTAATATCACTGTCTTACATCATTAGCCTAGGAGGAGGAGGAGGAGGAGGAGGAGGAGGAGGAGGAGGAGAAAAGAAGAAGAAGAAGAAGAAGAAGAAGAAGAAGAAGAAGAAGAAGAAGAAGAAGAAGAAGAAGAAGAAGAAGAAGAAGAAGAAGAAGAAGAAGAAGA
>NW_015421702.1:0-1405 GCF_001527695.2 Protobothrops mucrosquamatus | reverse complement strand
AGCGCCTTAAAGATGATAGTCAGCACCTTGAAGCGCACCCGGAAGGCCACCGGCAGCCAATGCAGCTCGCGCAGCAGCGGTGTTACGTGGGAGCGACGAGTCCCTCCCAACACCGCCCGTGCGGCCGCATTTTGGACTAGCTGGAGCCTCCGGGTGCTCCTCAAGGGAAGCCCCATGTAGAGAGCATTACAGTAGTCCAATTCTTAAAGTGTTTGTTATATTACCGGCTTTTATCCCTTTTGTTGTATCTAGTTTTATCTGATTACTAAGAAGATCAAGAGAGGAATTTTGATCTTCCCAATTATTGTCCCTGTTCTGCCACATTTTATTGGGTGGGGAACCAACTAAGGGAAGCCCCAATCTAGAGATTGCATATTTCTAACAAGGCTTTTTTCTTCTGTCTGGGAAAGACTGAAGCACCGTGGCAAATACCAATTTGAGAAGATTGCCAGGAATGAACGATCTTTACAACTGTTTTAATGTTAGCCTAAACACAAAAAACTACAAGTTTTAGATTACGAAAATTACATACCAAGAAAAGATAACCCTGAAGTACTAGGAATAAAACTAAGCTTCCAAATCCAAAGAGCTGGGGAAAATATTGACTTTTGTGCACTGGAAGATATAATTAAAGATTACCCCATGTTTATAGCAACAGCAATTACATTGTCTGTTTTAATAGGTAGTTTTAATCCGCTGGAGAGAAACAGAGCAGAGGGTCCCCTGTTCCAAGCGCCCAGGAACTGGGATAAACACGGTGATTTAAGCATTTACAGTCAAACAGATTAATGTGGGGGGAAATCCCCACAAAGAATCATTTAAATGAAACAATATACAGGTAGCCCTTGACTTATGACCACAATTGAGCCCGCAATTTCTGTTGCTAAGTGAGATATTTATTAAGTGTCCGATTTTGTGACCTTTCTTCCTGCAGTTGTTAAGTAAATCGCTGCAGTTCTTAAGTTATTAACAGGGTTGTTAAATGAATCCAGCTTCCCTGTTGATTTTGCTTGTCAGAAGGTCGCAAAAGGGGATCACATGATCCCGGGACACTGCAACAGTCGTAAGTACTAGTCAGTTGCCAGGCATCTGAATTTTGATCACGTGGCCATGGGGATACTGCAACGGTCGTCAAAAGTGGAAAACGGTCATAAGTCACTTTTTTCAGTGCCGTTGTAACTTTGAATGGTCACTAAATGAACTGTTGTTAAGTCGAGGATTACCTGTAATCTAATTTCATTATTTATTTTTACAACCATCAGAAAACTACTTCTTGATATTTTCCAAGGTATTCTTGCAGACATATCATGAATGTTTTGACTCATCTTGGTGTGCAGCAATCTGACCGTCGTAACTTGAAACAATCACAAAAAAAACTCCCGGTCATTAAGCCAAAACCACTTGT
>NW_015421701.1:0-1405 GCF_001527695.2 Protobothrops mucrosquamatus | reverse complement strand
AAATCAAAAGCAGCAACATTTGTTTAGACCAAAGGCCACACTCTTAAAATAGTTATTTTATTGTTTTAATTCATTGAAAACTCTATCCTGATGTTACATTTTTTTTTGCTAATGAATTTTAATGCTCTGGGCACTTCAGTTTAAGTACTCTCTGAAGTTTGAAATGCTTGGTATAAATCAATACTTTAATGTTGCTTTCAAAATACTATAGTCTGTAAAACTTGTCTTTATTATTAGTACGTAATATACAGCATTCATTATTTTTTTTATAAAAAGTGGTGGAGAAATGTTTTTGAAATGCATGTGTAGGGCTGGAGCCAGTTCTGTAGAGGGAGGGAACATTGACTGGTAAAAACAATAGGAGATGGCTTTTTTTTTAGTGCTTCCTGAGACCAACCCCCAAGTTACTGCTGGAGAATTCTCCTTCGTCCTGGAGACTTAAATGAAATAGTACTTCCAATTTCTCTATTCTCAAATATGATTTAAGTTAATGAGTTAAGTCATTTCCACACAGTTTACTTGCATAGGACTGACTAAATGTGGACAGGCAATAGTTTTAAATTATTACTAGGGTTATACAATGGTACTGTGGGAAGCCCCTTCCCCCTGAGAATGAAATATTTTAGGAAATATTAAAAGAGACAGATTATATTTTCCCAAAGGAGAAGAGGAAAGACATCATCTTAAAGGCAGAAAGCAGCTCCAGTTTTCCTGCCTCAAGCAGAAACCTGAAGGGGCTAGTCTTTAGGAATGGAGATTTTGTAATCCATTCAGAAAGATTTGGCCATACTATTCATAAACAAAGAACAGCCAGACAATAGGAAAATCAAACTGACAGGATTAGCTCAGACAAACAAAATACCTAGGATTTGCATTTCCTCTCTTGCCTGTAGAGCCAGCCATGACCCCTACATGACCCCATAAATATCTGGCAACAGACATTTGAATACTAAAAGCACACACTCGAGCACAAATCACAGTACATTTCACAACGCATAGGCATCCCAATCACAAAGCCTCAAAGAATGTATAAAAACCCACTATTCTCAACTCCATTTTGTCAGCTGTCCCAGAACCACATGCTATTGTCGGTTCGGCTCATCAATAAACAGAGACCTTCTTTCCTAAGCAGCTAAACTCCATTTTATTTTTCAGTGTCTTTCTCCCGGCTTAGAAGTGGACCTGATTTTTCTTCCCACAGTACAAAATTTATTTATTTATTTATTTATTTATTATTTTGATTTATATCCCGCCCTTCTCCCGACGGGACTCAGGGCGGCTCACAACCTATTTAAAAACAAAAACATACCCACAATCCCCACCGAATAAAACCAATTAAAAGCCAAATATTTAACGTTGTGATTTCCTGTTTAAAATTTCCTTAAAATAAACCCGATTTTTAAAA
>NW_015421700.1:0-1405 GCF_001527695.2 Protobothrops mucrosquamatus | reverse complement strand
CTGGTTCTGCAACAAACACTACCTCCTGCCCAGTTTTTTGATTGTGAAGCCGTACAAAAGTCTAATTTGAAAAGACAATGAAACTTATGTTAGCATCCAAATCATAAAAGCACAAAAGCTTTAATACTATTATTATTTCACCAGGGTTGAAGGAGAATATGCTTGATTTAAGAGCTTGGAAGGAATTCCAAGGGCCAGACATTTTACAAATTATTATGCTCCTACCCCCAATAATTACAGAAACAATGCAAGGATAAAGTGAGAAAAGTTGAAAATATCACATTCTGTTTTATATATGATTCACATGCAGATTGTTATTATGCTATCCTATAACGGACACTTTGAAGGAAAGGAATTATTTTCCAGGTTCTGGCAAGAAACTAGAAAATTCAACATGGGTTTATTCCAAGAAGGAATATTTAAAAAGCCAATTCAGACATGCTGCTCTCATATATAAAAATGTTAAAAAATAGTATAATACTCTTTCCTTCTTCCCATTGTGCTTCTGATATTAACTATAAAGGTAAGATAATAATAATAATAATAATAATAATAATAATAATAATAATAATAATAATAATAATAATAAAGTTGGAAGGGGCCTTGGAGGTCATCTAGTCCAACCCCTTGCTCAGGCAGGAAACCCTATACCATTTCGGACAAATGGCTGTCCAGTTTCTTCTTAAAAACTTCCAGTGTTGGAGCATTCACAGCTTCTGGAGGCAGGTTGTTCCACTGGTTCACAGTGTACTGCAAAATTTTCATCCGGAATCAAACTATGTTTTTATGTGCTTTATGAAAAGACACTAGCTTACCCTCAGTAAGCATGTGATCTGTACATTCAGTCTTCATTGCTTCCACTTGTAATATCTACGTGTAACATAGCTGGGGAAAAATGGGTTGATGCAGCTTCTCTGAATGCTCTACTGATTTTGTTAAACTTGGCAGAATGGGTCATTTTGACAGAGGTGAGCTTTTAGCATCACACAAAGCTTAACCAATATTTTATTTATTTATACCCCACCTTTATTTCTTTTAATAAATAACTCAAGGTGGCAAAGATACATAATAATTTTTCCTCCTCCTATTTTCCCCATAACAACCCTTTGAGGTGGATTGGGTTGAAAGAGAGTGACTGGCTTTCATGCCTAAGTCACCAGCTGGCTTTTATGCCTAGGACAGGACTAGAACTCACAATCTCATATTTGCTAGCCTGGTGCTTTAACCAATCCACCAAACATTTTCTAACCTGAGACAATGGAGATGATACAAGCCAAGCATTCTGATTCTGACAAGATTTCAACTTTCTTTGATGTTTTAAAGAGCTCTGGTACAGAAGAATAAATAGCAATGGATCAACTGAATAACCAATTTATCTGGCTTAAGGTACTTTCATAAGTATACA
>NW_015421699.1:0-1405 GCF_001527695.2 Protobothrops mucrosquamatus | reverse complement strand
GCCACGTGGTAGACCTCGTCTCCGCAGTTTGCGAGGAATAAAGCCTTCTTCTGGTCCCCGGGAATGCCTTTTTGCCCATTCCCGGCCAGGTGTAGCTCGAATCTTCCCATGTAGGCGTCCCAGTCGTTCGTTTCTGGGTTGAATGCCGGTAGGGAAGACGAGAATTTCAGGGTGGAAGTCATCTTGGAGTCGCGGATGTCTTCGTCGCCAGTGTTAGATCGCGCAGGCAGTAAGACACGAGTCGAGTGACAGTCAGCTCTTGGTTTATTGGCAAGGCATAAGGTAAATCCGGACTGGTTCTCTGGGCCAGGGGAGCCCTCTTTTATGGGATTCCCCTGGCTTGTAATCATGCAATTCCATTGGCTGGCAAGACCCCGTTGCTAGTTAGCCAACCAGCAACGGAGACCCTGTTGCTAGTTAGCCAACCAGCAACAGGCATGAAACTGCATGCAGATGGAGAAGGGCAATCACCCTTAATGGGCGATCAATGGTGAAGGGCAATCACCCTTAATGGGTGATCAGGATATGCATAGGGGATTAAGGGGGGGGAATACAAGGAACACAACAATGTCCTAACAGCCCTGTCCTGTATATGAACTTTCTCAATGCCTTTTCTTTGCCATTGTGTGGAAATGCTGAATTAGATGCATTCTAGGTATGACTGAACAGGGTTGTTAAATGTTTACTAATTCAGTTCCCTTGCCATCCTCATTGCTGTACTGTTCATTCCTCTTTCTCAGAATTCTTACTAAATAACTGAAAAAAAATCCCCAAACCAAAGATTCTAGCCATTGGGATTTTTTAAAAAAATTGTTAAATCCTATTTCCTCAGACCTTATATCTTACTCCTTTTCTTTTCTCAACTGAGTTAATAGTCTCTAGAAAGCACATGTGACTGACTGAATACAAGATGTGCTTCTATGTTCTTCAGTCCACAGGTGATGATTTCTTAGAAGCATCTTAAATTTCCAGAATGGCCTATTTGTCCATTTAGATATTTATCTCCTTTAGATCTTGCCCAGAGTTATCCAGGGAGCTTCATGGTCGAGTCTTCCTGATGCCTGTCTTTAACCACTATACTACATTGGCTTGTCATATTATGTTTTTCATAGACTTTTGCAAAGAGATCCAGAAGATTTTGTAACTATCCTTTTTTCTACTACTTCTTTTCTACAAACACACACACACACACACACAGAGAGAGAGAGAGAGAGAGAGAGAGAGAGAGAGAGAGAGAGAGAGAGAGAGAGAGAGAGAGAGAGAGAGAAGACAAAAACTGCATGTCTTCTTTTTAGTACTGCTAGGAGCGGTTGTCCATCTGGCAACATCTGGACACACTGAGTATTTTTTGTTATAAGCAGTTAAATAGATCAATATATTGCCTCTGCTTGTTAAATGCTGGAAG
>NW_015421698.1:0-1405 GCF_001527695.2 Protobothrops mucrosquamatus | reverse complement strand
GGCGATGGGCGGTTTTGGGGCACTCGGTCTCTAAAAGGTTCGCCAACACTGTAATATATTATAATTTAATTTTCAATAGATTTTTAGAGTAAGTTAGATTTTTACCAAATTAGATTAAAATACAATACTGGCTGATGAATGAATTGCAAACAAATATAACATTGATCTGGGAAAAATGCAAGAGAAAACAGATTGGGTGACCTTTCCAAAATGGAAATTTAAAGTGCTTTTATATTTTGAAGTCCGGGGTACTGAAACTTTGAATTCCAGGTCCTGGGGATCAAATAATAGATGGAACTATTGCTGTTATATCCTCTTTTTTGGGATTCAACAGCTTTTGGGAAGCTGTTCAGTTGGGACAAATGTAAGGTTTTCCTTTTGGGGGTAAAATTCAGATGCATAAGTATAGAAATGTGGAGACTTTATGAGATGGCAATGTATGTAAGAAAGATGTAGAAGTACTAGTTATACCTACCAGTTAAAAATGAGGGTCAGTGTAATGCAACAACAAAAAACCCATGCAATCCTATGCTCCGTTAACAATAGATGCAATATTGCATCCAGATTGTGTGATTAATCTGTACTGATCAAGCTGCATTTGAACTACTTTGTCCAATGCATTTCAAAAGGGACATGGAGCTGCTGGAACAGGTTCAGAGGAGAGATACCAGAATATAGAAACCAATGCCTCTAAGGAATAGCTTAATGAGCTTGGTATGTTTTACTTGTTATAAAAAGGAATGAAGTAGAGATATGATTGCAGTCTACAGGTGCAGGCAATCTTTGACTCATGATCAAAAATGGGACCAGAATTTCTGTTGCTAAGCAAGGCAGTTATTAAGAGAGTCACATTAGATTTTAAAACTGTTTTTGCCACAGTTGTTAAGCAAATCACTGCAACTGTTAAGTGAATCATGCGGTCATTACATGAATCCAGCTTCCCCCATTGACTTTGCTTGTCGAAAGCTGACTGGGAGGGTCATAAGTGGCAATGAAATCACCCCAAGACTCTGCAGCTGTCATAAATACATGCCGGTTGCCAAGCACCCAAATTTTGATCATGTGTCCGTGAGGATGCTATGGCAGTTGTAGCTGCGAGAACCGGTTGTAAATCACTTTTTTCAGTGCTGTTGTAACTTTGAATGGTCACTAAACTAATGGTCATAAGTCAAGGACTATCTTTATCTTAAAGGTTATCACATGCAAGAAACATCAAAGATATTCTGTGTTGAAACTCAGAGTGTGATAGGTCAAGTCACTAAATTAAAAGAAATGAAATTTAGGGTACATGTTAACAGAAATATCCCCATCAGGGCTGTTAAGCAGTAGAATAGTCTGGTCTTGCCAGAAGTTTTCAGATGGCAGTTCTATGGCTAATATTCTGGAAAGGTTTAATAGTTTCCTT
>NW_015421697.1:0-1405 GCF_001527695.2 Protobothrops mucrosquamatus | reverse complement strand
TTTCAACTTCTCGCAGGAAAAAAAAAAGATCTTGAAAAGTTGGAATTGATTGATTGAACTTTTTAGTCCCACCCAGTCTGCTGTTACCACCGCAGCCACGCCCACCCAATGGGCCACACCCACCCGGCACCCGAGGATGCATAAGTGGGTTTTGGGTTGCAGTTTGGGCACTCGGTCTCTAAAAGGTTTGCCATCACTGCTCTAGTGTTATTAAAGAGGAAACTCCTTCATCCATTTTCTCAACATCATGTGCAATTTTGATATACCTTTCTCTTGTCCTACTTTACTCACTCTGGTTGTTTTTTTTCTAAATAAAGAACTCCAAGCTAGGTGACTGCTCCCTATAGGGAATGGCCTTCTCATCCTATCTGTTATTCATTCTGTTACATCTTCGGTTCTTTAGGCATTGAACGAGGCAGAGTGTTGAAACAGCAAACAAGTTTATTAACTCAGAACAGAAGCAGCCCTAAAGGTTGCTGCACAGCTATTTATACAGTTAGCCTCTAGGTGGCAACCAATAGATTTAAAGTAACAGTTTCCCGCCCCAAACCTCATTATCAGCTTGGAGACAGCCAGTCTGGCTTTCAGTAGCAGCAACTGTTAAACAATACAGCAATGTAGGTCAGACATTAAGCAAGTGATTTAAAACAGTTGTGGCCAATACATTACACCAGGGCTTTTCAACCAGTGGTACGGGTACCCCAACCTGGCATCTTTCAAATGTGGACAGCATTGTTAACCTCCTTCTGCTCCCGAGCTTCAAGTCCTATAGAGCAGGGCTTTTCAACCAGTGGTACGAGTACCACCTGTGGTACTTTGGCACCTGGCAGGTGGTACGCGACCATCCTAGAAAAGTGGGAGCAGGGGAGGGGAATGAGCTGAACCAGTGGCAGCACCGCACAAGCCTGAGCGAGAGATGGCTGGAGCTGCAGGGCTGTCAGGACTCAGCGGAAGCGCCAGGATCAGTGCTACTTTCCAGCTGATTGCACTTCTTCGAGGCTGTCAGGGCTCAGTGGAAGTGCCAGAGTCATAAATGGAAGTGACCGTCATAAATATGAATCAGTTGCCAAGAATCTGAATGTAAATCACAAGACCCTGGAGATGCTGCAACATTCCAGCTGATCGGCGCTTCTTCTGGGCTCAGCAGAAGCACCAGGATCAGCACCGAGCTCCAGCTGGAGCCTGGCGCTGATCCTGGTGCTTCCGCTGAGCCCTGACAGCCCTGCAGCTCCAGCCATCTCTCGCTCAGGCTTGTGCGGTGCTGCCACCAGTTCAGCTCATTCCCCTCCCCTGCTCCCACTTTTCTAGGATGGTCGCGTACCACCTGCCAGGTGCCAATGTACCACAGGTGGTACCCGTACCACTGGTTGAAAAGCCCTGCTCTATAGGACTTGAAGCTCAGGAG
>NW_015421696.1:0-1405 GCF_001527695.2 Protobothrops mucrosquamatus | reverse complement strand
AGGATAGAAAAATAAAGAGGAGAAAGGAAGGGCGGAGGAAACAAGCCAGGCCGGAAAGAAAGGGAAGCGCGCGGGGGGGGGGGGAACCTATATCCAAATTGGACAGGTGGGTGATATAGCAGACTCGACACTGAATCACTAGGATTGCTGACTAAGAGAGCTGTGAAGGGGTGAAGGGGCTGTCAAGGACCAAAGGCAATGAGGGGGGCTGCCTCAAGTAAAAGGAAGAGGCTGGAGTGGCCACCGGGAGGGCGGGGAAGGGAGCCAAAGGGAACTGCGGGGTGTGTGGGGGGGGGGGGAAGAATGGCAGGCGATGAAAACCGCTCTGACAGGACTCCAAAACAGCCTCGCTCCCCGCCCGAGGCAGCCAGAGAGGCGAGGTGGAGCACGGCAGGGAGAGGAGGGCAATCACACAACCCCTCCGCGCGCCTCGCCGCCGGACCTCGGAGGCAGCCGAGGAAGCGCCCGCCAGCCGTCGGGAAACAATAGGAAATGGCTGCGGGAGCGCGGGGGGGGAATTGCGCGCCCGGCACAATTGCCAGCCGGGGGCGCCTGGCAGGAGGCGCATTCCTTTGAATGGCGGGCAGGCGGCGGGCAGGCTTGCCGACGGGAACACGCGAGCACACACACACACACACACACACACACAAAACACACACACACACCCTCTTCCTTTTGTCAAGTCCAGAAAGAGAGCCAAGCAACGCACAGTATGAACTGAGCATCCCTAACCCGGTGTGTCATTTGGCAAATTTGGGAGTTAGGCAGCATTGCAGTCGTGGGGAGAAAAGGCAGAAAAGTCTTGTCCATCGTAAAGGAAGGATTTTTGTTTGGTTCCCCCTCCCCCTCTCCACTCTCCACTCTTTCCTTGCAACCGCCGGCTATTCACAGCGACGTCTGGGTGTTCATGCTTCATAACCCCGAGAGCCCTTCTAGGGCAAACACCATTCCCTGCTTGGCGGGGTTCGCCAGGCTTCGTTTCCTTCCCATTCGAGCAGCCTCCCCCTCGTCGCTTTGTCTCCGGCGATTATGTCAAGCAGCCTGATTCCACCTCGGTTTCTTCTATGGGAGCTGGGTGGCTGTCTGAACGCGCTATGGCAAATCTTTCCTTCCTTCCTTCCTTCCTTCCTTCCTTCCTTCCTTCCTTCCTTCCTTCCTTTCCTTTCCTTTCCTTTCCTTTCTTCCCTTCCTTCCTTCCTTCCTCCTTCCCTTCCCTTCCCTTCCTTCCTCCTTTCCTTTCCTTTCCTTTCCTTTCCTTTCCTTCCTTCCTTCCTCCTTTCCTTTCCTTTCTTTTCCTTTCTTCCCTTCCTTCCTTCCTTCCTCCTTTCCTTTCCTTTCCTTTCCTTTCCTTTCCTTTCCTTTCCTTTCCTTTCCTTTCCTTCCTTCCTTCCTCCTTTCCTTTCCT
>NW_015421695.1:0-1405 GCF_001527695.2 Protobothrops mucrosquamatus | reverse complement strand
CACCCAACAGCCCCCACATATGCTGGCACAATTTCAATAAAACAGTCAACGAAGTTAAACAGTTCTTTAAAATAAAACAGATAACAAACAAAATATGATCTTTTCAATGCCCAGCTTGCCTGTAACCTGCAAACTGCAAAACTGAGGACAGCAAGGAGAACTCAGCAGGAAACAAACTTGATCCAAAATACAAAGAGTCGAGGTACAAGAGCTCACATCACAAGAGTTCACGTTTGTTCCCGGCAAATGCCCCACCCCACAGCGTCTCCTTAAATACCTACTCCCCAGGTGTGCCTTGTGGAGTGGGACATGACACTCTCCTCCTGAGCAAGTGAGCCTGCCTCCGTTGTTCCCTCCTCCTCTCTGCTCTCCTTGCTCTGGGATCTGGTGGGGAGGGGCCTTGCTCCTCGCCTGAGCTCTGCCTTCCCTGTTCCAAACTTGAAGGGCCCTGGCTTGCTTCAGCCTGCTCCTCCCCACAGTCCTCCGAAGCCACAGACACCCCCTCCTGGGCCTCAACAGGGAACTCCATGTCGTCCTCAGGCTCGGATGGAGGCATGACACATATAGGATCTCTCTCCTCTGGTTCAGGCAGATGAAACTGTGTCAGATTAACATACATTTTTCTCATCTGTGGTCAATGGTAACTGCATCATATTTGTGTATATTGGGATTGAATTTCCAAATAGTGCTTTATAAATTCCAAGGTTCCTTTATTGCAACATGCCTCTTACAAAAATGCAATAGGCAGTTATTTGAAAACTGTATGATTGAACTTTTAATCAGATCATGAAGCGATGAATCCCTTCTTCATTTTACAGCTAATAAAACACTGCAGGGGTTTTTGCTCAGTTCCAATGTACAAAGCCCATTGCAGTACATTCATTCCAAGTGTACTTCTCTTCTTAACAGCCTCTGAGTATATTCTCTATGTCTAATGAAGCTGTACTCCATTGAACCAACTATTAAAACCAGCCAAGACCAAATTTTTCAGCTTTACTTATTAGACCAGATTTATAGAAGAGCTTATTCACTCCTATGGTACTTCTATATTCAGTTTCATTTACTGGGACTAAAGAATTCAAAATGTTAATGAGTTTGGGCTAGGGTGCAGTTGCTACACTGAGTCCATAAATGAAAGTAAGTTTTTTAAAAAAGGGGGAAAAAAAGAGAAATTTGTCAAATTTCTCAAGAGGGCTTAGGAATGACGTAATGTCAGGGACTGCAAAATCTGTCCATTAAACTAATCATAGTCAAAGAATTATAATGCATGGGGTTTATTTTCTTTTTGAAATGAATGAGGATTCATATTCACAACATTTGAAAGCTGTACATTATAGTAAAATATGGGTGTGGGTTAATGGCTTTTGCTTATGTGTAGACTAACTTGGTAACAAAGTGATTTCTA
>NW_015421694.1:0-1405 GCF_001527695.2 Protobothrops mucrosquamatus | reverse complement strand
ATGAGGGGACTTCAACTCCCAGAATTCCCCAGCCAGCAAATGGCCATCTTTAAGATGTGTGGACTTCAAGTCCCAGAATTCCCCAGCCACCAAATGGCCAACTTTTAAGATGTGGGGACTTCAACTCCCAGAATTCCCCAGCCAGCAAATGGCCATCTTTAAGATGAGGGGACTTCAACTCCCAGAATTCCCCAGCCAGAAAATGGCCAACCTTAAGATGTGTGGACTTCAAGTCCCAGAATTCCCCAGCCACCAAATGGCCAACTTTTAAGATGTGGGGACTTCAACTCCCAGAATTCCCCAGCCAGCAAATGGCCAACTTTAAGATGTGTGGACTTCAACTCCCAGAATTCCCCAGCCAGCAAATGGCCAACTTTAAGATGTGGGGACTTCAGCTTGGCTGGCTAGGGAATTCTGGGAGTTGAAGTCCACACATCTTCAAGCAGTCAAGGTTGAGAAACATCGGCATAGTTAGTCCTCGACTTAACAACCATTCATTTAGGAACCGTCCGAAGTTACCACACACTGAAAAAAGTGACTATTGACCAGGCTTCGCACTTACGACCGTCACAGCATTCCTGTGATCAAAGCTAGGCATGGATTTAGGACAGTGGCCGCCTCCTAGGGTCACGTAATCGTCATTTCCCACCTTCCCAGCCAGCTTCCAACAAGCAAAGTCAATGGCGGAAGCCGGATTTGCTTAACGATCATGTGATTTGCTTAATGACCTTGGCGATTCACTTAACGACCGTGGGGGAGAAAAGATCATAAAATCAGGCGCAACTTACTTAACAACCAACAGGGATTGTGAGTTGCAATTGTGATCGTGAGTGTCTGAATCCTATTTGGTCTTAATTGGTCTAACCTTGAAAAAATCAGCTGTATTCCTTCAGCTTCTCCATCTGGGATCCATCATCCCCCACCAAACGTGCTGGCTGTGGATGATGGAGAGAGTCCCCCTTACAGGTGGTCCTTGACTTAACAACAGTTCAGTTAGTGACTGTTCAAGTTAACAACGACACTGGGAAAAAAGTGACTTATAGCCGGTCCTCGGACTTACGGCCGTTGCATTCCCCTGGGTCACATGATCCACATTTGTACAATTGGCAACCCTGTTCGTATTTATGACGGTCCCGGGGTCACGTGACCCCATTTTGCGACCTTTCTAACAAAACGAAGGAGCCAGATTCATTTAACAACGGCATCGTTGACTGACGACTGTGGCGATTCATTTAGCGAGAAAGGTTTGTAAAATGGGGCAAGATTCACGGAACGAGCGTTTCACTTAGCGGCAGAAAGCTTGGGCTCAGCTGTGGTCATAAATCGAGGACTCCCGGATCCGGAGTGAGAAGGATTATCAGCTGGTCTGTGGGTCGGTCTTTCTCCCTTCAAGATGGCTTCCAAA
>NW_015421693.1:0-1405 GCF_001527695.2 Protobothrops mucrosquamatus | reverse complement strand
CCAAAGATGCTTTTTCAAGAGGCAACTGGACTTTCTTGTTTCGCTTCTCATCCAAGAAGCTTCTTCACTTCTGACTGGATGGTGGAGGATGGAAGGATTTATACTCCTTGCAGACAGCTGGTCAGTTGCATTTGCATCCATTCCCCACCAGCCAGTCAGATCTGAAGAAGCTTCTTGGATGAGAAGCGAAACGTCTTCAAAGAAAAACAAGAAAGTCCAGTTGCCTCCTGAAAAAGCTCCTTTTGGACAACCATGATCTGGACGACTGAGAATCTCCATAGACATATTATTATTATTCTGCTATTCTATTCTCCAAAGCCCCTGAAGGCAGGACAAGAAACAACCGATGGAAACTAATCAAGGAGAGAAGCAACCTGGAACTAAGGAGAAACTTCCTGACAGTGAGGACAATTAATCAGTGGAACAACCTGCCTCCAGAAGGTTTTCAAGAAGAGATTGGACAACCATTAGTCTGCCTTGAGCAAGGGGTTGGACTAGAAGACCTCCAAGGTCCCTTCCAACTCTATTATTCTATGTTCTATAATTTGAGCGGAGGGAATAGAATAGAATAGAATAGAATAGAATAGAATAGAATAGAATCATGGAAGAGAATAGAATAGAATAGAATAGAATAGAATAGAATAGAATAGAATAGAATAGAATAGAATAGAATAGAATAGAATCATGGAAGAGAATAGAATAGAATAGAATCATGGAAGAGAATAGAATAGAATAGAATAGAATAGAATCATGGAATGGAATAGAATAGAATCATAGAACAGAATAGAATAGAATAGAATAGAATAGAATAGAATAGAATAGAATAGAATAGAATAGAATAGAATAGAATAGAATAGAATCATGGAATGGAATAGAATCATGGAATAGAATAAAATGGAATAGAATGGAATAGAATAGAATAGAATAGAATAGAATAGAGCTGGAAGGGGCCTTGGAGGTCTTCTAGTCCAGCCCCCCCCAGTCAAGCAAGAGAACCTGTACCATCTCAGACAAGTGACTGTCTAGCCTCTTCTTAAAAACCTCCAGTGATTTAGGGCCCACAATTTCTGGTGGCCCGCTGTTCCACTGGTTAATTGTCCTCCCTGACAAGGGGTGTGCTGGGTTCAGGCTACATTGGAAATTCCCCACAGTAACTGTGCAACCGTTTGCGCCTTCCTCCCCCTTCTGATTAAGAAAGGTGTCCGCAAGGCAGGTGACAAACAACTTTTCTAACAGATGTCGAAGTTTCCCCACATCACCTTCAGCCTGTTTTAGTTGTACCTCATTAACTAAGGCGCAGCTGGCTGGCTTCAGTCAGCAATGCTAACTCATCAAGTACAGACATTAGTATGTGTAGGGTTATGCAACATTTACTTTCTGAGCAAGAGAGAGAAAATGAAAAAAA
>NW_015421692.1:0-1405 GCF_001527695.2 Protobothrops mucrosquamatus | reverse complement strand
AATTCATATTATTACTTCCCAGTTATATTTTTAATGGCTTCCTTTTTCCATCATGTTAAGACACTGGAATTTGGTAGCAGTTTTGGAGTCCTCTGAGAGCTGAATACGAGCCTTTAGTGCATCAGCTCCCAACCTTTTCTATACCCGGCACCCCTAGAATGCTTCTGATATATTCTCGCACCTCTTACAAAAGTTTGAAGTAATGGCAACAAATGATGCATATGAACTATAATTTTGAAAAGTCAAGTTTTTGCACCCCATGGAATATCATCTTGCACCCCCAGGGGGGTGCGAGCACCCTCCCGTTGGGAACCCCTGCTTTAGTGGATGACATTGTGGACATCTGGCTCAGAGCCTTGACTGTGCCTTCTTCCCACTTCTTCCCTAGCACTTTACCTGGGTTCAGGTAGTCCTCGACTTAACAGCAGTTCATTTAGTGACCGTTCAAAGTTACAGTGGCATTGGAAAAATTGATTTATGACTTATGACCGGTGCAGTATCCCCGTGGTCATACGATCAAAATTCAGACACTCGGCAGCTGACTCATATTTATGACGGTTGCAGTGTCCTGGGCTCATCTGATCACTTTTTGCAGCTTTCTGACAAGTAAAGTCCATGGGGAAGCCAGATTCACTTAATAACCATATTACTAACTTAACAACTGCAGTGATTCACTTAACAATTGTGGCAAGAAAAGTCGTAAAATGGGGCAAAACTCATTTAATAAATGTCTCGCTTAGCAACGGAAATTTTGGGCTCAGTTGTGGTCGTAAGTCAAGGACTAACTGTATTATTGCACCAGTTACACAGAATTTAATTATGTAATAATAATAATAATAATAATAACAACAACAACAACAATAATAACCAAATGAAGAACAGAATAGAGGCATGAGAAGATAAAGCACTGCATGGCCAGTACATTAAAAAAATAGCTGGGAAAGCAGATAATAACAAGATCTGGCAATGGCTAAGAGCAGGAAAGTTGAAGAAAGAGACCGAGGGACTAATTCTGGCGGCACAAGACCAAGCCTTAAGGACAAATACATACAAAGTCAAAATTGAGAAGCAAGAACTGATGGGATCATAAAATAGAGAAAGTCATAGAAAATGATAAAGTTAAGCTGCTCTGGGACTTCAGAATTCAAACAGACAAGCACCTGCAACATAACACCCCGGACTTAACAATTGTCGATAAGAAAGACAAAAAAAGTCTGGATAGTGGACGTGGCAGTGCCTGGAGACAGCAGAATAGACGAGAAAGAACTGGAGAAGATAACAAAATACAAAGACCTACAAATAGAAATAGAAAGACTGTGGCAAAAACAAGCAAGGGTAGTACCAATAGTAATAGGTGCCTTGGGTGCAATCCCAAAACAACTGGAGTACCACTTGAACACCATTG
>NW_015421691.1:0-1405 GCF_001527695.2 Protobothrops mucrosquamatus | reverse complement strand
AAAAATAACAGTAAATATTACATAAAAGCCTGCTCTAAAATATAGAACCCCTAACAAAACCCAATCAAAACTACGCCAGGCCGGCCGCATGGAACAGATGAGTTTTCAGGGCTCGGCGGAAGAGGCGCAGGTCCGCAATTGTATGTAGGTCGGGGGGCAGGTCATTCCAGAGGGCAGGAGCTGCCACAGAGAAGGCTCTTCCCCTGGGGGTCGCCAGCCGGCATTGGCTGGCCGACGGTACCCTAAGGAGGCCCTCTCTGTGGGAGCGGACTGGTCGAAGGGAGATATTTGGTAGGAGGCAGTCTTGCAAATATGATTAGAGATGGGGCTGATAGGAAGAGAGCTCCCCAAAGAACATTCCAAGTTGGGGAAAAGGTTTATTTGTCAACTAAGAAATTTACTGAGAGCGAGTGGAGATGGGCAATCTGGGAGAAAGAGGCCTTCGCAATTAGATGGGCACTATTAAACTGGCAACACTATCTAGGACTCCCCATAGGACAGTTGAAGGCAGTTTTCCACTCGTCGCCATCTTTGATTCTCACCCGGTAATATGCCTCTCTCAGGTCTAATTTAGTGAAGACACTCCCCTTAGCCAGATGGGTTAATAAGTCCTTTAGGAGGGGGAGGGGATATTTATTTTCCACACTCACAGCGTTGAGACCCTGTCGGCACGACTCTCATGTTTAATGAAGCCGCTAACAAAATGGTGGAGCAATATCTTAGGTGCTACATTTCTTACCAACAGATGAACTGGACTGATCTCCTCCCTTTTGCGGAGGTGGCGTACAATAATTCTGTGCACAGCAGCACCGGCTACACGCCTTTCAGAGTGGCCACAGGAAAAGAGTTCAGCCCAATACCTGAATATCCTTAGGTGCCTTCCGCTTCCCAGACACTTGACCAGTGGGTGAGGGGGTGGGAAGAAGTTTGGAGAAACACAAAAACTGCTTTAAAAAAGACTTTTGAAACCTATAAAAAGCAGGCTGATAAAAAGAGGGCTCCCCAAAGGACATTCCAAGTTGGGGAAAAGGTTTATTTGTCAACTAAATATCTATGCCTCAAATTGCCCAGCAAGAAATTGGGAGCAAAATTCTTGGGGCCTTTCCCCATAGTAAGGATCATCAATCCAGTCACCGTAAAACTAAAACTCCCTAGACTTTTAGGGAGAATTCACCCAGTCTTCCATTGCAGCTTGTTGAAACCTTTTCGGGGCTCCACTTTAAGATCTCCCCCGAAGAAGGCACCTGGGCCCCTCGTAGTTGTGGGACAGACCCACTATGAAGTGAAACGTATTCTTGACTCTAGAATCTTTAAAGGGAAATTGCAGTACCTAGTACAATGGAAGGGATACCCATTGTCTGAAGCCACCTGGGTGAAATCCAGTGAGGTGAAAGCTGACAGGCTC
>NW_015421690.1:0-1405 GCF_001527695.2 Protobothrops mucrosquamatus | reverse complement strand
CCTTTTCTCTTTAATAGATTTTCTATGGAAATGAAAAATACAGCATTCCCTTTACAGCAACAACAGAATGAATGAGGCTGGATGTTGGTACAAAACACATCTAGACTGGACAAGGTAAACACCTTCCAGGAGGAAATGCATGCTATGCTGCAATTAATTCAAAGACAATTCTTTCACATAAAGAAGACACAAGAAGAAACCATGATGAGATCAAAAATAATTTAGACAACATAAATGAGCAAATCTTTAATTTAAGCTCACAACTAAAAAGCTCTCAGAAAATGAGGACAAAGAAAAATCTGCAAGATTTTGTTATAATACCGGAAATGGAAAAGGCACCTTATCTTTTAGGACTTCAAAATATACTTGAGGACAAGAAAGAAGAGCTGATAAAATAGATCATAGAGTTCAGGAGAATCACTAGAGTTGCGTGTGATGGCGGACCTACCGGCTCCGGCTCCGCAGCGGCGGCGGTCCGTCGGCGGAGATGGGGGTGTCAGAGAAGGTCCGGGGGTGCTCGCCGGCCAGGAATAAGTGAGAGGAGAGGGTCGGCGAGCGAAGAGGACGGGTGCCGGACCGCAGGACCGCCAGGTTTGGCTGGGCGGGGCGGCGAACGGAGCTGCGATGCCGCGGAGGGCAGTCCAGGCGCGGAGGGGCCTAGCGAGGCCTGGTGAAGCCTGGCGGCCTAGCGGCCGGGAAGAACTGAGGCCTAGCGGGGCCTGGTGAACCCTGGGGCCTAGCGGCCAAGAAGAGCTGCGGCCCGTTGCGGCGGCCCGGCGCAGCGATGGCTCGGCGATCGGAGGTGGGCGGAGCCGCGGGACTGCGGAGGGCGGCCCAGGCGCGGAGAGGCCTAGCGAGGCCTAGTGAAGTCCGGCCTGATGGCCTGGTGGCCAGGAAGAACTGCGGCCCGACGTGGCGGCCTGACGCGGCGGTGACTCGACGGCCTGCTGAGGGCGGAGCTACGGAGGGCGGCCCAGGCATGGAGAGGCCTAGTGAGGCCTAGTGAAGCCCGGCCTGGGGGCCTAATGGCCAGGAAGATCTGCGCCCTGACACGGCCAGGAAGATCTGCGGCCAGGACGATCTGTGGCCCGACGCGGCGGTGGCTCACTGGTCCAACGCGGCAGCGGCCTGGTGGCCCAGCGTGGTGATGGCTCGGCGGTCCGACCCGGGGCTGTGGCGATCTAGCGGCCCGATGCGATGGCGGCTTATTTCCCCCCCTTTATGGGATTTAAAGACCTGGGAACTTACCATCTTTCCTCAACCCATCCTGCCCCGTTTGAGATTGCCATCACGAGGACTTTCTCCCCTCCCCCTACTTTGCTGATGGACCTCCAATACGACGGACTGTATTCGAGGAGGGAACTGCTGGCCCTGCGCGACTCCCCCATCGCGCAGGCATGGCCCA
>NW_015421689.1:0-1405 GCF_001527695.2 Protobothrops mucrosquamatus | reverse complement strand
CTTCTATTATTCCCATTGCTTTACCAAATGTAGTAATTGCAATATACAATTACTGGCCTAAGTGTGCATTATGGGAATTGAAACGCCACACATCTGGAGAATGTCAGATTGGGACCAGCTGCCTCACAGATGGCTGACTAAGAATACTTTACAAGCAGCATGATAATGATACAAGAACATTTAATTTTATTTGGAAATAGCTGTCTACCAGCATCTGGAAATTAATAACTTCTTCATTAGAATGTGGTATCTGTAGCTTTTTTAACAGCCAAAGATAATCCTGGTTTTTTTTTGCAAGGGTTTGAAGAAAGGTCTAGTCAGCCATCAAACTTTGAGAAATATATAAACAGCAGAGATGACAGCAATGATGGGGAAATCAAAGGTCTGTGCAGTTTAGTTCTATTCTTTTTTGCTGAACAGTTAAATCCTTTGAAACATTTTGTTCTGGCCTACAACTGTGAACAATAGCCAGTGGGAGCAGATGGGCTCAACAAAAAGAAAGCATTTAGTAATTACAATTTATCCCTTGGGGAGGAGGGAAACAAAAGGAGCTAGTGCTGGTTTAATTTGTAATTATAAATATGGGAAATACAAACCTCACATTGACTATCTTAGAGGGTGGGCTTTGAGGTAAAGGCCATCCAAAACGTAGCTTGAATTGAGTTGCTTGCAAGATATCACCCTACGATTAGATTATTGTACTGGTAAAATGCCACAGTTTAAAATGGACTTTCTTTTAATATGTTGGGAACTGTAAAGAAAAGCAAATTTTAGATATTTCAAAGTCAACTTCAAACCCATTTTTATAATCTATGTTGTGGATGATTTTGAGTTGTTGTGTTCTTGCAGACAATTTCCTTGCAGAGTGATTAAATATATGTGTAGGGCAGGGGTCTTCAGACTTGGCACGCTGGCTGACGAATTCTGGGGGTTGACGTCCACAAGTCATAAAAGGGCCAAGTTTGAAGACCCCTGGTGTAGGGCATCTCTTTTATCCACAATATACTAACCCTCATCATCTCCATATGGAGGGGGATACAACATTGGCCCCCAACCTTTTGGGCACCAGGGACCCCTTTCGTAGAGAGGTTTTTCTGTGGACCAGAGGGGGTGTGGTTTCATGTGCTGCCTGCATCCCATGGCTTTGCTTGTGTGTGTGACCCGGTTTCTGGCATGCCACGGACCGGGACTGGTTCATGGACCAGGGGTTTATTTATTTATTTATTTATAATTTAATTTATACCCCGCCCTTCTCCTCATGGGACTCAGGGCGGCTAACAGCCTCATAAAAACTACAATACAAATACAATAATTAAAAGCCGAATTAAAAAGAAATATTTAAACAGGCCGATCAATTAAAATTATCCTTAAAAATCCCCTGAAACTTTAAAATCATTAAAAATTA
>NW_015421688.1:0-1405 GCF_001527695.2 Protobothrops mucrosquamatus | reverse complement strand
TGGGGAGAAACAGACTCAGGCTCAACCCTTCCAAGACTGAGTGGCTGTGGTTGCCGGCTCCCAGGTATGGTCAGCTGACTCCATCGCTGACTATAGGGGGCGAAACTCTGGCTCCCTCGGAGAGGGTACGCAATTTGGGGGTCCTCCTGGATCCACGGCTGACACTGGAAGACCAGTTGACGGCTGTGGCCAGGGGGGCATTTTACCGGGTACGCCTGGTGCACCAGTTGCGGCCTTTTCTGGACCGGGATGCCTTGCGCACAGTCACCCATGCTCTTGTCACCTCCCGCCTGGACTACTGTAATGCTCTCTACATGGGGCTCCCCTTGAGGAGCACTCGGAGGCTCCAGTTAGTCCAGGATGCGGCCGCGCGGGCGGTGATGGGAGTGACTCGTCGCTCCCATGTAACGCCGCTGCTGCGCGAGCTGCACTGGCTGCCTGTGGCCTTCCGAGTGCGCTTCAAGGTGTTGATTATCATCTTTAAAGCGCGCCATGGCATCGGACCTGGTTACCTCCGAGACCGCCTTCTGCCACAGATTACCTCTCACCGGCCGATATGCTCCCACAGAGAGGGCCTCCTCAGGGTGCCGTCAACCAGACAGTGCCGGTTGGTGACCCCCAGGGGGAGAGCCTTCTCTGTCGGAGCGCCCACCCTCTGGAACGAGCTGCCCCCAGAGATCCGGGTGATTCCGGATCTCCCCTCCTTCCGCCGCGCCCTCAAGACTTGGTTGTTTCAGCGGGCAGGACTGGCCTAGGGGTATTTTAAATTGGTTTTAACTAAATTTTAGTAGAAGCAGCCTATTTAAATATTTATTTTTAATTATTCTCTTAAATTTTGTATTTTGTATTTGTATCAAACTGTTTTAAATTGGCTGTAAGCCGCCCTGAGTCCTCCGGGAGAAGGGCGGGGTATAAATATAATAAATCAATCAATCAATCCTCTACCATCTTATGGAGTCCATTTAAGCTCACGCCTACTGCTTCAGTGACTCCATCCAGCCACCTCGTTCTCTGTCGTCCCCTTCTTCTATTGCCCTCCATCTTTCCCAGCATTAGGCTCTTCTCCAGTGAGTCCTTCCTTCTCATTAGGTGGCCAAAGTACTTGAGTTTCAACTTCAGGATCTGGCCTTCTAAAGAGCAGTCGGGGTTGATCTCCTCTAGGACTGACTGGTTTGATCGCCTTGCGGTCCAGGGGACTCGCAGGACTCTTCTCCAGCACCATAGTTCAAAGGCCTCAATTCTTTGGCGCTCAGCCTTTCTTATGGTCCCACTTTCACAGCCATACATTGCAACTGGGAGAAACACAGCATAGCTCATAGCTTCATTGAGTTATGCAAGCCCCTTCGCCACGACAAGGCAGTAATCCATGAAGGAGTCTGAATTAATATCCCATCTCAAAAAAATT
>NW_015421687.1:0-1405 GCF_001527695.2 Protobothrops mucrosquamatus | reverse complement strand
CATTGCCATGGAGCGCTTTAAAAGTTGTTACTAACACCTTGAAGCGCACCCGGAAGGCCACCGGCAGCCAGTGCAGCTCGCGCAGGAGAGGTGTTACATGGGAGCATCTAGAGGCCCCCAAAATCCCCCACGCAGCCGCATTCTGAACTAGCTGGAGCCTCCAGGTGCACCTCAAGGGGAGCCCCATGTAGAGAGCATTGCAATAGTCCAGGCGGGAAACGAGGGCTTGAGTGACCGTGCGTAGAGCGTCCTGATCCAGAAAGGGGCGCAACTGGTGTATCAGGCGTGCCTGATAAAAAGCCCCCCTGGCCACGGCCGTCACATGGTCGTCTAAAGACAGCCGAGCATCCAGGAGGACGCCCAGGTTGCGGGCCCTCTCCGCGGGAGCTAATGACTCGCCCCCGATAGCCAGAGATGGAACCAACTGGCTATGACGTGACGCCGGAAACCACAGCCACTCCAACACTGAATGCTCCAACACTGGAGGTTTTTAAGAAGAGATTGGACAACCATTTGTCTGAAATGATATAGGGCTTCCTGTTTGAGCAGGGGGTTGGACAAGGTCCCTTCCAACTCTGTTATTCTGTTATTCTCCTTTTTAGAATTAGCCATCAACAATACAGGAACAAGGAGTCAAAAAATACACCACAGACTAGCACTTAGTATAATACCCACGAAAGCTTTGGAAAAGATATTCAAATATTGTTAAGTATACCCACAGAGATCAGAATTATACTAATCATGATATTCCCTGTGACACTCTATAGAAATGAAAGTTGGATTTGAAGAAGCAAATCCCCATCTCATTCAACTGCATGCATAGATTAAGCAAAAGTTTTTTAAAATGGCTAATGTATAAATTCTCACCCTGTGAGTTTCAAAGAGTTGTTTTGCTTGTTAGTAAATGCTATGGGGAGATTAGGGTAATACAAAGCACTTCCACATCATTTGAAAGGCTTGTGCAGCTACTTCCAAGGTTATCCCTGGCTGTCTGCACATTTCTACGTACAAATCCTTTATTTTCCTGAAAATGAAGCAGAATATTTGTCTATGTATACACATACCCACACATCCACGGGGCCAAAAACAACCTTTTAAGCTGTTCTAAGAGAGATAGTTCCCTTAATATTTCAAGAGGAGGTGCTTTATTCCTATTAAAACATTTTACAAAGTAACCTTTTCAAAAGTTTGCACAAACCTAGATATTATATTCTATCTCTTCAAATTAGAAATGCAAAACAATTTAAAATAAAGGTAAAAATAAAAATAAATAACGGCAAATTACCTCAGGTGGTTTTCTCCCTAGAAGCAAATATGTAGCCATTACTTCATCATATTTTTGGTTTACTACGGAGTCATGAATTTCATCTCTTGCAAAACCCATGGTGACCATTATATCTAGGGA
>NW_015421686.1:0-1406 GCF_001527695.2 Protobothrops mucrosquamatus | reverse complement strand
CTCAAGACCTGCTTCCGTCTCCTCCCCCTGGGCCAACCAGTCGGTATCCAAGCCTTCTCGGATCCGCGCGACTTTGTCATGCAGATATTGAGCAAAATCCTCGGCCCTCCCCTCCAGGGGATCCCCCCCCTCAATTGAAGGAGGGAGCGGGTCACCCTGAAGAGGGCGGCCGGGCGGTTATCTGATGACGCGATGAGTGCGGAATAGTAGTTAGTCCTAGCCACCCTCATCGCCACTAGGTAGGATCTAACATGCATCCTTACCTGTGTTCGATCGGATTCGGTTCGGCTGGCCCTCCAACTGCTCTCTAGGCGTCTTTTCCGACGTTTCATCTCTCTCAGCTCCCCGGTAAACCAGGGAGCCAGTCGAGATCTATGTCGGGTCAGAGGCCGCAAAGGCACGACTCGGTCCAATGCAGCGGCGGCAGTTGTCTCCCAAGCCGCCACCTGGTTTTCCGCCGAGTCGTGGACCAGATCCTCCGGATATGGCCCAAGCTCCGTCAGGAACCTTTCAGGGTCCATCAGTCGCCTGGGACGGAACCATCTAGGCGATTCCGTCTCCCTGCAGCGAGGGGGCGCGGTCCGGAAGTCCATCCTTAGGAGCGAATGGTCTGACCATGACAAGGGCTCAACAACTATTTCCCCTACTGTCAGATCATTCTGCCACTGGCCAGAGACAAAAATTAGATCCAGCATGTGTCCACCCGTGTGGGTGGGGGCATAAATTAGTTGGGTCAAGTCCAAGGCCGTCATGGAAGCCAAGAACTCCTGAGCCGCCGCCGACGTCTCACCCACTGATGGCAGGTTGAAATCCCCCAAGACCATAAGTCTGGGGGTCCCCACCGCCACCCCGGCTATCACGTCAGCCAGCTCAGGCAGGGCTGTTGATACATAGCAGGGAGCCATAGCAAGGTCCCTTCCAGCTCTATTCTGACTGATTGAAAAACAAAGAAAGTCCAGTTGCCTTTTGAGAAAAAAAAAAAGAACAGCTTTGGGACAATCCTTAGTCTCTTTCCAAGTGAAGCCTCTTACTTCTACTGCTTTAAGTTTAGAAGGCCTGTGCTCTTCTCCGTCTCTATTCACAGCCTGTTCTGTTGATTCTGGCTCAGAGTTTTGCTTCCTTATGCTTGAAGCGAATCACTAAATCATCAGAACAGATTAGTATAAAAATCTGGCTAACTGTGAACCAGATTCTTGGTGTTCTAAGCAGTAATCAACCTTATTTCAATTAATTTTTCCCTCACAAGTACTTGGTTTAAGTCAGTGTTTCATGTTCTCACAACCTGTCTCACAGGTATTCCTCTGTGATTTGCACACTTGAGCTGGTCTTCCTGGGTTCAGATCTGTGCAGCCATTCCACATAGAAGGCTTACAGCTCTCCATGTAGGAATCCTGTTTTCATGTCTA
>NW_015421685.1:0-1406 GCF_001527695.2 Protobothrops mucrosquamatus | reverse complement strand
TTATGCCTTTGCCCTTTATTCCTTACATGATGGGAACGTCTACGGAGATTCTCAGTCATCCAGGTCATGGTTGTCCCAAAGGTGTTTTTTCACAAGGCAACTGGACTTTGTTTTTCTTTGAAGATGTTTCGCTTCTCATCCAAGAAGCTTCTTCAACTTTGGGTGGTGGGGAATGGAGGATGGATATTCCTTGCAGACAACTGGTCATTTGCATTCTTTTAGAGAGTCGTTGAGGCCACTTGGAGGTTTATCTGTGTTCTCGGGGTCACCTGAGTAGTGCAAATGGGTGTGGAGCCCTCTTGGAACTGCTGAAAGGACTGTCTGCAAGGAGTATAAATCCTTCCATTCCCCAGCACCCAGTCAGAGCTGACAAAGCTTCTTGGATGAGAAGCGAAACGTCTTCAAAGAAAAACAAAGTCCAGTTGCCTCTTGACAATGGGCATAATGGGAAGGATGAAGGAAGAAAACACTGCCCATATATCTTCCTCTGTGCTCAGAGACAGTTTAGAGTACAGCCCTTGACTGTATCAGTTTTTCATTTAAAAGTTAGCCCTTTACTACCTCTAATCCTGCTTGATGAAACATTTCCTTGCGTGCTTTTTCATGGAAATGCAGCTGTCCTAGCCTCACTCACACACAGGCAGGCAATACAAGAATATTTGAATTGGAGAAATGTGTCTTGTGTCCCGTCAGCAATCTACCTAGTTCTGGGAATTTTCAAATATCCCAATCTAACCTTCCACCTTATGTCCCAAAGATGCTTTTTCAAAAGACAACTGGGCTTACTTTGTTTTTCCCCTTGAAGACATTTCCCTTCTCATCCAAGAAGCTTCTTCAGTTCTGGAAGTAAATCTGGAAGAACTGAAGAAGCTTCTTTGGATGAGAAGGGAAACATCTTCAAAGAAAAAAAAATAAAGAAAGGCTAGTTGTCTTTGGAAAACCATGACCTGGATGACTGAGAATCTCCATAGACTTCTGCCCTGTGTTTTTCTGGTGGTCTATTATCCAAATCAGTATGTCAATATTGGCTAGGTGCTTATGTTATATTGCTATGTAGGTAATCCTCGACTTAGAACCACAATTGGCACCGGAATTTTCATTGCCGAGCAAAACGGTTGTTAAGTGAATCACACCTGATTTTACAACTTTTTTTTTACCATGGTTGCTAAGAGAATCACTGCACTTGTTAAGTGAATTGCATCATTGCTAAGCAAACCCGGCTTCCCTTGTGGATTTTGCTTGTCCGAAGCATGTGGGGAAGGCCATAAATAGTGATCACGTGACCCCAGAACGCTGCAACGGTGGTAAGTACAGGCCGGTTGCCAAGCGCTTGAATTCTGATCGTGTGACCCCTGGGGATGGTGCCATGGTGGACTAGCGCTAAGTCGCTTTTTTTCAGTGCCATT
>NW_015421684.1:0-1406 GCF_001527695.2 Protobothrops mucrosquamatus | reverse complement strand
TCTTCTTCTTCTTCTTCTTCTTCTTCTTCTTCTTCTTCTTCTTCTTCTTCTTCTTCTTCTTCTTCTTCTTCTTCTTCTTCTTCTTCTTCTTCTTCTTCTTCTTCTTCTTCTTCTTCTTCTTCTTCTTCTTCTTCTTCTTCTTCTTCTTCTTCTTCTTCTTCTTCTTCTTCTTCTTCTTCTTCTTCTTCTTCTTTCTTCTGCCATATCCATTATCAGACGTTGGCGATCCTGTTTTTATCCGTAGCCGCACGAAAAAGTGCTGCTGAGTTTTGTCCAAACCAGTCCCTTAGATTTTGAAGCCATGATGTTCTTCTTCTGCCTGGACCTCGTTTGCCTTCAATCTTTCCCTGGAGGATTTTTCTGGGTGTCACATCACATGTCCGAAATATTCTAATTTTCGTTTTTTAATTGTTTTGATGATTTCCCTTGGCTTTCCCAGGCGGCTTGTCACCTTCTCATTTCTGATCTTGTCAACCCAGCTTCTACGTAACAGCCGCCTGTAGATCCACATTTCAAATGCTTCTAGTCTCTTCAGGTGGCCTTCTGTCAGAGACCAACTCTCTACTCCATAGAGCAGGATAGGAAAAATATAGCATCTGACAAGCCTGATTTTCAGTCTTAGGCTTATGTCGTGACTACAGAAGACCTTTTTCGTTTTGAAGAATGCTGTTCAAGCTTTCTCTATCCTTGTGTTGTGTATATTTCCTTCTGTTATTTGATTACTATTTCATTGGATGGGGGAAGGGTGTTCAGTTGCTTTTTGAGCTTATGTGTAAATTTTTGAAGGAGCCAGGATCATAAATTCCCCCTTCCGGGAGGTTGTGTCACATCTGGAAGTTTGTATAGGAGTTTATCCAAGCACTGCAGCACAGTTACAGCTTTTTCTCATTTAAAAATCATAGACTGGCATTTTGAATTGAGGGCTGGGGAAAGAAGGAGGTGGGGGGAAGCTATCAGCCAAATGGGAGGCTGGAGGAGAATTGAAAATGGTTTCCAGAAGTTTTCCTGGGCACCCTTTCTTTCTGTCTTTTAAAACTGCACATAAAGTACGTCTAAATGAAATTATGCATTTGCCACTGTTACCTTTTCTTTTTAGGTTTCACTGAATTTACTTTTTTTAGTCACTGAAGGGTTGCCAGGCTGTGGAACTTGAGCAGGGAAGTTGAGAAGTGGGGGTTTTGTTTCAAGGATCAGAATTTTGGGGGGGAAAAAACCTCCCACTTCTTAGAGATATTTGTGGCATTGCAGATACTGAAAAGCAGAATTGCACTCTTTGGATCTGTGATAGTCAAGACAGGATTTTGCAGGAAATCCAGAACAGGGATTCCAACAAGTTATGACTAAAGACAGAGACTTCTGAAGTCTGGCTTTAATTTGTTCAAGTGAAAGGAATTTCTGAAATTCTA
>NW_015421683.1:0-1406 GCF_001527695.2 Protobothrops mucrosquamatus | reverse complement strand
GGGATCACCGGCTGATGTTATGCAACGCCAGGTCAGTGGTGAACAAAGCCCCCCTCATTCAAGATCTTATTCAAGAGGGGGGCGCGGACCTGGCAGGTATCACCGAGACCTGGCTGGGCACAGAGGGGGGAGTGCCCCTCGTAGACATGTGCCCGCCGGGTTTCCAGGTATTCCATCAGCCAAGGACCCGGGGTAGGGGTGGTGGGGTAGCGGTCATTATACGGGAGAACCTAGGCCCAAGGGAGACCACTGTGCCTCAGATAGACGGTGGTGAGTCCCTCCTTGTGAAGTGGGGGCAGGGGGTACAAGTGGGCCTGTTGATTATATACCTGGCTCCCTGCTATGTATCAACGGCCCTGCCTGAGCTGGCCGACATGATAGCCGGGGTGGCAGTTGAGACCCCCAGACTTATAGTCATGGGGGATTTCAATCTGCCATCGGGGGGCGAAACGTCGGCGGCGGCTCGGGAGTTCTTGGCCTCCATGATGGCCCTGGACTTGACCCAATTAGTTCATGCCCCGACTCACACGGGGGGACACACACTAGATCTAATTTTTGTCTCTGGCCAGTGGCAGAATGATCTGGAAAAGGGGGACGTAGTGATAGAGCCCCTGTCATGGTCAGATCACTCACTCCTCAGGTTGGACTTCCGGACCGCTCCCCCCCGCCGCAGGGAGGAGGAACCACTTAGATGGTTCCGCCCCAGGCGCCTAATGGACCCAGAGAGGTTCCAGACGGAGCTTGGGCCATATCCAGCGGACCTAGCTCACGATTCGGTTGAAAATCTGGCGGCGGCCTGGGAAGTGGCCGCTGCCGCAGCATTGGACCGAGTCGTGCCTTTGCGGCCTCTGACCCGGCGCAGATCTCAATTGGCTCCCTGGTTTACCGAGGAGCTGAGAGAGACGAAGCGCCGGAAAAGACGCCTAGAGAGCAGTTGGAGGGTGAGCCGAACCGAATTCGATTGAACACAGGCAAGGATACAGGTTAGATCCTACCTAGTGGTGATGAGGGTGGCGAGGTTTAATTACTACTCCACCCTCATTGCGTCATCAGATAATCGCCCGGCCACCCTCTTCAGGGTGACTCGCTCCCTCCTCCAGTTGAGGGGGGGAGGATCCCCTGGGGGGGAAGGCCGAGGATTTTGCTCAATATCTGTATGACAAAGTCGCTCGGATCCGAGAAGGTCTTGACTCTGACTGGGTGGCCGCGGGGGAGGAGACAGGAGTAAGTCTTGAGACTGTTATATGGGAGGAGTTTGACTCTGTGGCTCCTGAGGATGTGGACAGGATTCTCGGGAGGCTGAATGCAACCACATGTTTACTGGATCCGTGCCCCTCCTGGCTGGTACTGGCTGCCCGGGAGGGTACACGAGCCTGGCTCCAGGGAATTATAAACGCTTCTTTGCG
>NW_015421682.1:0-1406 GCF_001527695.2 Protobothrops mucrosquamatus | reverse complement strand
CTGACCTAGGGAGGATTTTATTTGGGGTTTATCTTTTAACAATTTGACAGAGACACAACTTTAAAATTTGATTTAATTCGGTTTTATCGGGGGGGAATGTATTTATGTTTTGTTTTAAATATGTTGTGCGCCGCCCTGAGTCCCGTTGGGAGAAGGGCGGCATATAAATTAAATTTATTATTATTATTATTATTATAAAGGTCAGACTCTGGGAGCTAATCCATTCTGCCTTGGTTGGATCCCGCCAGGAATTGTGACGGGCACCAGAGTCAAAAATAACAATAATAAATTGGAATATGTTTTAAGAAAGGCAAACAAGATAGTGCAGGGTGAGAAAACTGAGCCCTCCAAAGAATGGTGAATGGATTTGGGTATGTTAAGCCTTCAAAATAGATGGTTAGGGGTGATAGGTTATCCATTCTCTCTTCTCCCAGCGAGAGGAGCAAAATCTCCCAGAGAGGAGGACCCTGATTCTGTGAGCCGTCAGCCTTTAGTATGGCCACAACATGGTCGCTTTTCTTGTTTTCACAAGCTGGCTGGGCAATTCTGGGAACTGAAATCTCTACAGCCTCTTTAATATCTGTGGAAATTCTCAGCCATCTAGGTCATAGTTGTCTCAAAGGTGCTTTTTCAAGAGGCAACTGGACTTTCTGGTTTTTTTCTTTGAAGACATTTCACTTCTCATCTTCGAAGCTTCTTCAGCTCTGATTGGATGGTGGGAAACGGAAGGATTTATACTCCTTGCAGACAGCTGTTCATTTGCATTCTTTTAGCAGGTCATTAAGACCACCTGGAGGTTTATTTGTGTCATCAGGGTCACCTGAGTAGTGCAAATGGGTGTGGAGCCTTCTTGGGACTGCTGAAAGGACTGTATTGTAGACGATGGGATGGAATAGAATAGAATAGAATAGAATAGAATAGAATAGAATATTGGAATGAATAGAATAGAATAGAATATTGGAATGAATAGAATAGAATAGAATAGAATATTGGAATGAATAGAATAGAATTTTGGAATGAATAGAATAATAGAATAGAATAGAATAGAATAGAATTCTTTATTGGCCAAGTGTGATTGGACACACAAGGAATTTGTCTCCGGTGCATAAGCTCTCAGTGCACGTAGAAGTAATAGTGATAATTATGATCATATACAACATGAAAATACATTCCTCATAAGTTGTGAAATACAACACTTCATCATAATTCATAAGATGCAACACTTAGTGGTAGTCATAGCTAAGTACTAGCTAAGATAGATGATGCCGTATCCCTCCCCCTCTGTTGAGAAAGCGCTGTTCACTTTTGATATAGATCAGGGATGTCCAACTGCCAGCCCACGGGCTGGATGCGTCATGGCGAAACCGCGCCCATCCCATCGCTGGCAATGGAAAAAAAGTCACGAT
>NW_015421681.1:0-1406 GCF_001527695.2 Protobothrops mucrosquamatus | reverse complement strand
AAACTGCTTTACTTGATTTTGATTTTATTTATTTATTTATTATTATTTAAATTTATATACTGCCCTATCTCCCTTACGGGACTCAGGGCGGTGAACAGGCAATAATAAAAATCACAATAAATATTGAATAAAAAGCCTGCTCTAAAATACCCCATATAAAACCCCTAGCAAAGCCCAATCAAAACTACGCCAGGCCGGCTGCATGGAATAGATGGGTTTTCAAGGCTCGGCGGAAGAGGCGCAGGTCTGTAGTTGTACGTAGGTCGGGGGGGTAGGTCATTCCAGAGGGCAGGAGCTGCCACAGAGAAGGCTCTCCCCCTGGGGGTCGCCAGCCGGCATTGACTGGCCGACGGCACCCTAAGGAGGCCCTCTCTGTGGGAGCGGACTGGTCAAAGGGAGATATTTGGTAGGAGGCGGTCTTGCAAATACCTAGGTCCATTGCCATGGAGCGCTTTAAAAGTTGTTACTAACACCTTGAAGCATGTGTGAATTAATTCAAAATAGCTTGGCATTTTGTGCGCAAAGAGACTGCAGTTGGATATGATGGGAAATTGTAGTCTGTTTTAAAGCCAGAAATAAATACTTGTCTCAAGCGAATAAGTGGAGAGAGAGAGGTGAGGGTGAGCCTAAAGCTTACTGCAACATTATTTCCTGTTTCATGCAAATGTTATCTTTTAATCTCAGATGGAGACATGAAAATCTGGTGATTAATCGTTAGCATACTGGAAGCGAAGTCTTTCCGTACAGGTCTCTGGACCAAAATGTTTCGTAACTTTCAAGAATGCTCTCCATTTTGTACAATTCATATTGCCAAGGTTAATCTCATCTGACCTATTTGGGGAAGCCTGCTTCAGGAGTTGCCTGATAAGGCTGCCTCTATAACTTAACCTTCTAAACAGATGATCATGTTATGTATGGCGAAGATAAATGGAATGCCTATCACCCTGGAAACACTCTTCCAAACAAACTAATTGCACCCACTCGTTTTTTTTTTAATGTATTCCAATTTTTTTGGATCTCAGGTATGGTTTTTTCAGATGTGAACTTCCACAAGCAACGTCTTAAGATGGAGCAACTTCTTTCATGTAAAGTTGTGGGTGGCTGAAGAAGGAAAGCTGGCACACTTTCAAACAACGGGAAGACAGTTTGCAGAGTTTATTTAAGTTCACATTTAAACTGCTAAAATCCTTTCTTTGAAGGATGTTGGTCTTTCAGCTGACCCCATACTATTTGGTCCAACAAAAGATATCATTTAATACATGGGGCTCTTATCACTAAAAAGGGATTAATTCCCTTTCTGTTCCCATGTCAAAGTTCCAGTTGTTCTGCTTTCAACTCCAGATGCACATAATGAAGTTTTCTCAATAATGATACAGAAACCTTTTCTTCTGAAATACATCCGAAGA
>NW_015421680.1:0-1406 GCF_001527695.2 Protobothrops mucrosquamatus | reverse complement strand
GGTAAATTGATGCTAGATAGGGATCAACAGAATTCACGGGGAACTGGATTTGGGTCTCTTGTGGCAACGCAATGACTCCAAACTAATGACATATTTAACTCTGCCTTTCAGTTCAGCCTGCTCTTCTCCTACATCATCAGCTCAAGGAATTAATTTTGGCTATTAATTGGGTGTAATTAGGTCCATGAGTCAAACAAGGAAAAGAGATGGCAAAGGAGTGTCAAAGCTGCAATATAGACCTTGTCTTTTCTAACATAGGAGATACCCAACTTATGTTGGCTTGAGGACCACACTCGCTTTCACCCAGCATGTCAAGAGTCATAGAGCTGAAGGAGACAGGGCTAGCTCTGCATTTGGTCCTGATTTAAGGATTGTAAGGGGTTAGGTTTATAGTAGGGGTATCCTTTTGGATTTTAACTCCTAAAATTCCCCAGCTAGCATGGCTAGCTGAGGAATTCTGGGAGTTGAAGTCCACAGATCTTAATCACTGCTAAGGTTGGATATCCCTGCTTTTATATGATACCTCCTTTGCCTCTATTCTGCAATCACTGTCTCATTTCAATCTTTTTTTAAAAAAATTCTGTCCAATTCGGAAGTTGTTTCAAAAGGAAAATAGGAGCATCCATAATTGCTAAATCCCAATTAAGAAACTAGCACCAGCAAAATTATGGGAAAAACAAAAGAACATTGGAAAATGAAGAAAACAATGCAAACGGGAGAAAGTAGCTGTAGCAGAAGAGATCCAAGACAGAGTACCTGTGTTTTCCGGATTCTCAAGTCAGCGGAGGATCGGTTCTGCACCTCTTCCTGTTCAATTCCCTGCTCAATCGCTGGAGAAACAAAATAGATGAGGAATCAGAGCTGTAGTATAGAAATGAAAAACCAGTGAGTTAGTGCAACGGACATCTGAATAATGGTGAGCTGGTGAGCCCTTAATGGTGAGCTGGTGAGCTACAGATGAAGTCTCCCAGGCTAGGTGTCAGCCCCACTAGTAGACATGCTGGCTCAGGAATTCTGGGAGTTGAAGTCCACGAGTCATAAAAGAGCCAAGGTTGGCTACCCCTGGCCTAGGTAATGGAGTCTGCATATCTCTGTCAAGGTCATCTTCTTACTGTGCACACTAAGTGTGCCTGCAGTTTAGAGTGTTTCCACCTATCTGATCCCTTCATGAAGAGAGCCATGAAAGTTTCTAGGTCAAGGCAGGCACAAAGAATCAGAACCATAGTTATGTTCCAGTTAAGAAGATTTATTGCACAAGTCTATACACAAGAATCTAATCAATTAACGGTCAGCACTAAATTTGCATTACATAAGAGTCAATGGAATTCAGGGGGGGACCTGGACTTGAAGTGTTTGTGGACATGGAAGGATTCTAGGCTCTCTTGACTCCACCTCTGCCTCTTCTT
>NW_015421679.1:0-1406 GCF_001527695.2 Protobothrops mucrosquamatus | reverse complement strand
TATATATATATATATATATATATATATATATATATATATATATATATATATATATATATATATATATATATATATATATATATATATATTTCCTTTCTTAGTGTATTTCTTAATTTTGTTTCTGAAGCTGCCCACTTGCAAAGTCCTCAACTACAGCAGGCTCAGAGTCACAAGGGCTCCACTGTTCCAAGGTCAGGAATTTCCTACAGTATGCTGTCCTTCCTTCATTTTCAGAGGTAGAATTAATCAGGCTTCTATGATTAATTCCAAGCAGTTCAACAAGAAGGAAAGCTTTTAAACAATCTGTGATCACTCTAGTTCTGTTTGTGATGATAGGGCATTATTGCAACTTGAACCACTAACAAAAATGTGCACTTTTTAAAATTAAACTGTCCCATTCAGTCATCTAGCAAAGAAAGACCCCTGGCCCATTGTTTCGCCAAGAGTATACTTTACTACAGCTTAAGTAGTTACAGAGGTAGCGAAGCCGGATCTGGCGTTTTTGCACGGAAACAATACAATTAACTTTTCTTTTTCCCTGACCATCCTCTGTGTTATCAAGTAATGTCCAATTGGGTGCTTGGATATTGTTTGGGTAATGGACCCTCAGTTTGTGGGTTTTCCAGCTCTGCATACCGATGGTGACCTTGGGCTGGCTGGTGTTTCTCAGGCTTCAGGCCAGCACAGTTTGGTTTCCATCCCTCCCCTAATTCCTCCTTACGTTCCAATCCTATCTTCTCTCTCCCCTGTTGCTAATGTCAGGCTGTCAGCTTGCTGTTGGGTCTTGCACATGGGTCACATCAATCCATTCAGTGTCTGAGGAGGGAAAGTCCTTCCACAAGAATTAAGTATTGCAATTTTCCCTTATGAAGGCAAGAATCAAGGATTTCCTTGACCTGGAAATGTTGTTCCCCTTCTATTAAGATGGGAGGGGTGGTGGCTTCATGGCAGGATGCAAGGGTGAGCCAGTGACAGATTTTAAGGGACAACAATGCAATACTGGGCAGCCATGTCATTAACTCTGGAAACACCACTTTCCAGGTAACTTATGTCCTTTTCTCTCACTATAGTCCTGGATGTTAAAGCAGGCTGCCACAATTGTATCAACCTACCCTCAACTTGTGCCCAACAAATGAGTGAAACAATCTGAAGTTATCATTAGGTGGATCCATTCTAAAGTGGTATTTTCCCCCTTAAGCTACCCCACCATAGCTCCAAACTGTGTAAAATCTGAAACATATACAACTCGGTTTCAAAAGTAAGAGCAAGGGACTTGGGCATGTGAGTTGTGCACAGTGGAGGCACAGGCATGTCCCTTTCTCTCTAATTATTAGGCAACATTCACCTCGGCCCTTTCTATCCCAGCCTTTGCTCTTTCTCTAAGCTCTTCATTTTCTGCATTCCTT
>NW_015421678.1:0-1406 GCF_001527695.2 Protobothrops mucrosquamatus | reverse complement strand
AAAAATACAAACCCCTATAAAACCAGATTAAAAAACCGAATATTAGAAGCTGTGTTTCTATTTAAAATTATTTTTAAAATCACCCTAAATAAAATCCTCCCTAGGTCAGGCCCGCTTGCTGGAAAAGCCATGTCTTGAGGGCACGGCGGAAGGTAAGGAGATCCGGAATCGTCCGGATCTCGGGGGGTAGTTCGTTCCATTTAATATGACAATTAAATTTTTATTGAATTGGTAACTGTGTCAGTTGGTTTGCAAAAAAACCTGAAAACTGAGATATTTACTGAGATATAGATAATCCATTCCATTCTATTCATCCAGAATAATTTGTGATTAGAAAAAAAAATGTCCAATATAATTTAAGCATGTTTAATACTCTTTTTTTTGACCCAGTCAGCACAAATCAGTGATCAGTGTCTGAAAAAGAACGTGTCTAATACACAATGCTAGTATATATAACAATATGGGTTTGCTTATTGTTTTGTTTGTTTATACTGGCAATAAGCCATACACACAGCACAATATACTATAAAATATTAAACCACATTATAAATGACTAAACTTTATTAAATTCCCTTTATGATTTAAACAATTAATAATCAGCTACAATAATGTATGTTTAATAGCTTAGCAATAAGGCTAAGCCTTCTTTAATTAAATTTTTAATTTAAAACTGAAAGTCATAATAATTAAACTTTAGTTAAGCTGGATTTTGAAACTCTTTCCAATGAAATTTATAAACTGATATTGGAGTGAAATTTCGCATATATATGGTCAGGATTAAAATTCAGAGCAATGCTTTTAGAAATAACTGCAAAATTAAGAAACACTCCATAGAATGATCACATTTTATTACTTATAATTCCCTAGAAAATAATTTTCTCATTGTTTTAAAAAAATATATATTTCGTGTGTGAACTGTAGAATGAGCCTTTCTGGAGAATGTGAAATTATACAAGGGTAGAAGATACATTCTGAATCCTGTTTCTTTGGGAAAATGCTGAAGTCTGACCCAAATGAAAGCGAACATAGTCCATCATTGTCTGTGGCTATAAGATATACAGCAGTCTAAACCAGAGATCCCTAACCCCTGGTCTGCAGCCTAGTATCGGGCCACAGCACATTCACAACTGGACCACGCATGCGAAGCTACATTTGTGAAAAGTAAAGCTGCATTTGTGAAACCATGTCTCTCTCCCCACACCGCCCTTTCTGCTGATCCACCAAGCCGGAAAGGATGGAGACCACTGATCTAAAATGAAATTACAACGGACTCTATTTTAAAATAATAAATCCCAGAGGCACAAATCTGTCCAGATTCTTTTATGTCTTTTAACTTCTTTTACTTTGAAATGAGCTATCCTAAGGATTAAGAAGTAGGTCAAAAGCACTTGCAAAGATCAGTATTT
>NW_015421677.1:0-1406 GCF_001527695.2 Protobothrops mucrosquamatus | reverse complement strand
AAAAAAAAGTAGACCATGGCTAATCTGTGGTTTTGGAACTGAAATCTCACCATGCAAAATGGCACTGGTGAAGAAAGACATTTGGCCAAACAATTGCTTGTTGTGCATTTTATACTTATATGGAGAGAGATGCTGCATTACTGTCAATTACTTCTGACTTTCCTAATTTGTGGTCTTGTCGTAGCCTAAATTGGGGGGGTGGGTGCCCAATCTTGGCAACGTTTAAGACTTGTGGACTTCAACTGCCAGAATTCCCCAGCCAGCCGTGCTGACTGGGGAATTCTGGGAGTTGAAGTCTACGAGCCTCAAAGTTGCCAAGGTTGGCCACCCTTGGCCTCAATATTCACCTTTGCGTCCTTGAGGTTTCTACAGATGTGCAGATTCCAATAACACTGTTTATTTCCTTTTTCCCCCCCTCGCTTCTCTTCAATGTCCATCCAGACTCTTTTACAGGTGAGTACCAGTTTAAGTGTTTTCTGTTTGTTTGGTTTGTAGGACCTATTTCAGATGATCGAAGTGCCTGATAGTATTAGTTCTGTTCCGTCTTCAGTCAGATGCTGGTTTAGTTTATGGTTCCTGGGTGAACAGTGGTGCCCACCTTAGTGGTGGAAGTTCATTTAAACGACTTCAGACCAGTTCAAACAACAGCCTTCATCAGATCATTTAAAGAAAATGCAGTGGCATTTGCATCGCGGAGTTACCGCAGTAGTAGTGGCAGGTATTGGTTAGCATCGTGTGGTCTTGTTTTATGGTTTTAGTGTGTTTTGTAAGCTCAGAAAATGGATAAATTTAGTCAGCAGGCTGGGTGATTGGGTGAGCACAACCTGTGTCTCTCCACCTAGCCAATCTCACAGGCTTGTGGTGGGGATAAATTGCTAGGTAACCTGCCTTGACTTGAGAGAGGGCAGGAAGCGACACACAAATACATGATTAGCGAGTTAAAGTCATAACTTCTGGTATGGTAACAATTAGGACGAAACGCGGGAGTTATGACCATTGGAAGGATTTGTGATGCCTTATGTCTGTCTGCCAGGTAGCACCTGGTATAGACTGCCTCTGAACGTTGAGGCTCTATTTAGCTGTTGCAGCTCACAACTACCATTTATTGATCCGGCAGAGCTCTTGATATAGCTGCATGAATAATGTGCAAACGGGGTCAGCCATTACAAAATCCCAACACTGAGTAGCAGGAGATTCTGTGCATTTCCCCCCCCCCCTCCTCCATTCCCAAACAGTGGCAAATTGCTTAAGGAGAGGTGCACTTGGATGCAAGCAGAATCACACACACAGACACACACAAATTCAGGGGAGTTGGAGACCTGCCTGGCATGTGAAAGCATGAGAGAGAGAAAAAACTGAAAGAAAAGGAAAGTGAGGATACCAAGACTGGGCCTGTCCCATTGATT
>NW_015421676.1:0-1406 GCF_001527695.2 Protobothrops mucrosquamatus | reverse complement strand
TCTTCTGACCTTTAAAATTAACCTCTAATGGCCGAGGTCGAACTAGGTTAAAAGTACACCACACAGTCCTGGCTTGTTCGCGATGAGTTCATCTCACGAGGAGCAGGAGTGCCCCTGGGACCCGCTTGAGGGGTTCAGGGATTGGCCCTTGTTTTAATTTTAATTTTGTTTTCCCCTTTCCTCCCCACTGTGCCCCCCCTCCCTCCCTCCCACCACCCCATCTCTCAGATCTGTGCAATCTGGCTTGGTCAAAATGAAAACCCAAATTCTGAATGATTTAAAAAAAAAAAAAACCAAACCCTAAGCATCAAACCAGAATTTTGGCAGGGCTACGGATGGGGGTAATATTTCCCACGTTTATTTGATTTGCGTTGACCTTAGAATTTGTTCTTTATCACTTTCAGGATGCTAAAAGAACCCAGCTAGCCTCTGAGTCAATCCAGAGTGTTTTCTCTGCCTTTCTAAGATCTGAAGAGTTTTATTTCAGCACTTCATCCCTTAAACCTTAAGGAAAAAATGGATGCAGCCCCACATCTTACAAATTAACTCAGGCACAATGGAGAGGATTCTCAAAACTTTATTTGCAGCATAATATAAAGTGGGATGGGTAAAACTCCAGCCTCATAACTCTTAATCCGAGTAAGGAACTGATGGTAGAAATCACTCTGCAACGAAGCAAAGGTAAGATTGATGTCTAAATGTTAAATCTCAATTAAACCAGTGAACTGTTTCTGACCTGAGTCATTATATACAAGTGTCAGTAACTTTTTTTAAAAGAGAAATGCAACTGATGAACAATAGCTGTTCAGATGCCGCTTGTGAATCTACGGAGGTCCAGCTTTCGTAAACTGGATTTTGGAATTTTTTCTTCCTTCTCTATTTTGTTCCCTCCTTCCTCCCTCCCTCCTCTCCTTCCCTTTCCTTCGCTTCCTTTCCTCTTCTTTCTTTCTTTCTTTCTTTCCTTCTTCCTTCCTTCCTTCCTTCCTTCCTCTCCCTCCCTCCTCCTCCTTTTCTTTCTTTCTTTCTTTCTTTTTCTTTTTCTTTCTTTCCTTCCTTCCTTTTTTTTTCCTTCCTTCCTTCCTATCTTCCTCCCTTCCTCCCTCCTCCTCTTCTTTCTTTCTTTCTTTCTTTCTTTCTTTCTTTCTCCCTCAATCCCTCCTCCCTCCCTCCTCCCCTTCCTTCTCTCCTTCTCTCCCTACCTCTCCTTCCTTCCTTCCTTCCTTCCTTCCTTCCTTCCTTCCTTCCTTCCTTCCTTCCTTCCTTCCTTCCTTCCTTCCTTCCTTCCCATTGTGGTGACGATGGTTTAAAAACTTCTCTTAACTTTTCCCAATGACTCCAAAGGACCTTTTTCTCCAACAAAACCTGGCAGCATTTCCTTTCCAAAGGACCTGTGGTTTCCCCCCCCC
>NW_015421675.1:0-1406 GCF_001527695.2 Protobothrops mucrosquamatus | reverse complement strand
AAGATTGCATTAGAATTTTGTTCCACTATAATCTTCCATTTGATTGAATAGGAATATTGATCTAGCAATTCTTTGTCATTTTCTAAAGTAAATGTATGCTAAGCTAATCAGGGATTTAGTTAATCAGTTCCCATTTTTCAATTGGTACCTCCTTGACTGTTATTGTAAGAAATCAGAAATTGGAAAGTTATATCCATGTGTCAGGGTTCCAGTTAATTATCTTATTTATTTGAAACAAATCAAGTCGATTTTTATCTCTTCCTGAATATTATTGAACAATAGAATGAATCTCAAAATGCTTTAATACAATTAAATACTACCAGTGGTTACCTTGGTGAAGTAATGGTAATCTGGTAATGTGGCAAGATATTTCCTGATCTAACAACACTGTAAATGGTGTGCTCTGTGTGAGTCATTGATTCCAGTACAAACTTTGAGGCATGTATTTGTATAGAAAGCATTTATCAGGTATGGAAGTCTAGGTTCCATATTTAGTTTGTCCAGCTTCTTCAATAAGGTATCTGTGTTTATAGAATTAAATGCTGTGCTAAGATATATGAAATATGTAAACAGCTATTTACCATCTTTGGAAATTCAGTAGTATAGAATGAAGTGGTTATCTATTGTGGGTGCCCAGGTCTGAACCCAATCTGTTCTTCCACTAATATGTTCTCAGTCAGCCAATCCTTTATCTTTCTGAAGAAATGTTTTGCATACATCCTACCCTGATAATCTATCTTAAAGGTATGTGGTTTTTAGGATATTCCTTGTCTTTTTTTTTCTTTTTTTTTTTTGTATATGGAAACTCTGATGGAGAGGTCCCAACCTGCTTGGATATGACCAGGAATTTCTATTTATGTAAACAGCCCTGCCAATAGTGGAACCCGTCTTCACTATGTACCTTATAGGGTTTCAGTGACTGAATAATGTATTTGAATTCAATAGTCATCATTCCTGGATGGTCCTGTTTGAAATTGGCAAATAAGTTAGTATAAAAATCCTCAAGAACTGAAGAAAGGATTGAATTCCTAATAGAAGATGGCTGCCTACTTGTTAGGTAACTGTTGACTATTTGCTGTTTCATGAGCTTGGATATAGTTGTGTTGCAGAATGTGTGCAGTGTCTCTTCTGCCTTTTTCTCATAATGATTAATGATATTCTGGAGCCTTTCTCTATACTTTATATAAGTTGAGGGTTCCAATAGGGTAGCACAGGACTGTTACATTGGAAACTAGAGTGTAGGGGTAAAATAAAATGGGCTGGTACTTAAAACAGATAAAAAGTAAAGTACTGGAGGAACTCTTTACAGCATTTGTTGTCTGACTGCCATCTTAGCTCCTCTATCTAAAATTTTATGATACTTACTTTATATTCATCTGTTCTGTCATATTTGTAATAGGCAGAAA
>NW_015421674.1:0-1406 GCF_001527695.2 Protobothrops mucrosquamatus | reverse complement strand
GCCTGACCTAGGGAGGATTTTAGGTAGGGATGATTTTAAGAAAATTTTAATTGACACACAGCTTCCAATATTTGGCTTTTAATTTGGTTTTATGGGGGTTTTTTGTTTTTTGATGTATTTTGTTTGTATCTGTTTTAATATGCTGTGCACCGCCCTGAGTCCTACGGGAGAAGGGCGGTATATAAATTAAATTATTAAAAAAAAAAAAAAATATTCTTCCACCTCCAATATTTTGCCAGACCTAGAAAATGTAAAAGACCATAAAAGGATATGCAATATGTATATACAGAATTTACTGTTATAAATTACTGTTTATTTAAAGGTGGATTCATTCATTTGGCTAGAGCTATCTGTATCCTAGTCTTCTTGGCTGCAATATCTTCTGAATCAGATGGCAAAATTTAAATATTAGCTGCTAGAAAATTAGCCATGTTTTTGTCCAATTCGTAAACTTCCTGGATCTGTCTATTGTTTATATCGGTTTCTGATAATATGAAATATTGGCTTGATCTAGCTGGGCTGCTAAAGTCATTCTAGTACAGATATAAGTACATTCCCAATGTCATTGCACTGTATAATATTAAACTGAACTATAATAAATATAACAAGAGAAAATTCAGAAAACATAATAGGTAGTGGTAAGGCATTGGCTGTGATTTTTCAAGAGCAGGAATATATCTGTGCCTTTGAAAATTAATGGAGAGTCTACAGGTTAAATATTAAAATGACTGGTAGAGTCTGGGAACCCCTGTCTTTGCTTGTCCCATGAGATCCAGCAGAGTGGGCATGCTTTCGTAATCTAATGTCACCAAACAAGATCTAGGAGGTGGCAACTGTTGCAACACCTGCCCCATGAAACAGGAATTGGATGGCACTGATCTTGTTGGTCTTTCGTGAGTCTGAAAACCTGTTTTCCCACTAAGCAGTGGGCCATAACATTAGATGAATATGTCCTGAAATGACTTGGAATTGAAATACCGTATGTTGTGGTTTAACCAAGGGGTTTTAGGGGATTTATTTGTTTTGTTATTAGTTTATGATTTAACCATTTATCAGCTGCTGAGAGCAGCTATTTATGGCTGCTATTTATGTAGCCTTATATAATATCTTTAAAAAAGGCATATAAAAAAGACACACACTGGTGTGTGCTAATATATTGTCTATAATTTACTATTCAAATCTTTGGATATATGATTCATGTTTATCCCTTATTTTCCAAAACACCGTGTACTTAGAAGACTGAATGAATTTGAATGTGATTTTGTTACAAACAAATCTGTAATTGTATTAATTATGTTGAGAGTAAACCAACAAGAAAGATTCCTTTGATGGAAAATCTTAAACCTGAACATTGTTAAGCATTAATTCAGGATGAATGACACTAGTCACCAATTTTCTTTTGCTTG
>NW_015421673.1:0-1406 GCF_001527695.2 Protobothrops mucrosquamatus | reverse complement strand
ACTGAAGTGGCACAGGTTTTTCTGCCTGAGCAGGGGGTTGGACTAGAAGACCTCCAAGGTCCCTTCCAGCTCTGTTATCCTGTTATTCTGAAGAACTCGTCTCTAGAGGTTGTGGATGCTTCATCATTGGAGGGTTTGAAGAAGAGATTTAATAATCACTTGTCCTGAATGACATAGAGTCTCCTGCTTGAGCAGGGGGTTGGGCTAGATGACCTCCAAGGCCCCTTCCAACTCAGTTATTCTGAACAATGTGCCTCCAGAGGTTGCGGATGTTCCCATCACTGCAGGGTTTGAAGAAGAGATGTAATAACCATTTGTCCAGAATGGTACAGGGTCTCTCCTGCTTGAGCAGGGGGTTGGGCTAGATCAGGGCTTTTCAACCTTTTCACCCATTGTACCACTTTTAGGATATGGCAACATCCGAGTACCACCAGTCGCCTAGCAAGGTGTCAGAAACTTCACATGACCCTGGGACCGTCATAAATATGAATCAGTTGCCAAGCATCTGAATGTAAATCACAAGACCCTGGAGAGGCTGCAACATTCCAGCTGATTGGCGCTTCTTCTGGGCTCAGCAGAAGTGCCAGAATCAGTGCCGAGCTCCAGCTGGAGCCTGGCGCTGATCCTGGCGCTTCCGCTGAGCCCTGACAGCCCTGCAGCTCCAGCCGTCTCTCGCTCAGGCTTGTGCGATGCTGCCACCGGTTCAGCTCATTCCCCTGCTACCACTTTTCTAGGTCGCGTACCACCTGCCAGGTGCCAATGTACCACAGGTGGTACCCGTACCACTGGTTGAAAAGCCCTGGGCTAGATGACCTCCAAGGTCCCTTCCAACACAGCGATTCCGAACAACTTTGCCTCCAGAACTTGTGCTGGGTGCTCCATCACTGGAGATATTTTTAAGAAGAGACTGGACAACCAACCACTTGCCTGAAATGGTTTAGGGCTTTCCTGCTTGAGCGAGGAGGCTGGACTAGAAGACCTCCACGGTCCCTTTCCGACTCTGTTACTCCGACTCCAAAGAGGCTCCTTCTCTCATTAGTGCCCCCAGCCTTTTCCAAAGATTCCCCCCCTCCCAGCTCCAGTCTTCCACAATGGAGTGGGGGATGGAGTGGGGGGGGGGGAAGGAGGGAAAGATCTGCAATGGGGAGGGGGGGAAAGACCCCCTAGTACAGGGGTAGGCAACCTTGGCTCTTTTATGACTCGTGGACTTCAACTCCCAGAATTCCCGAGCCAGCATGGGGGAACTATGGCCCCTTCATGACTCGGGGACTTCAACTCCCAGAATTCCTCAGCCAGCATGGGGGAACTATGGCCCCTTCATGACCCGGGGACTTCAACTCCCAGAATTCCTGAGCCAGCATGGGGGGAACTATGGCCCCTTCATGACCTGGGGACTTCAACTCCCA
>NW_015421672.1:0-1406 GCF_001527695.2 Protobothrops mucrosquamatus | reverse complement strand
CTGGCCTTTGTGGATTCAGCTCTGAAAATGCCTCAGTTTCCCCCTTTCGCTTTCGCTTTCCGTCTCCTTCCTCTTTCGGTGCAAGAAACTTCGGGGCCCAGGCGCTAATTCGGGGTCCGCAAAGTCCCAGCCACGGGGGGGGGCGAGTGAGGGGCCAGGCTACCTCTTACCCCACTTCGGCTGCCTCCCCGCGACCCCCACCCCATCTTGGCCACAACAAGGGAAGAGGGGAGGGGGCTCCCTCTCCGTCCTGCGGGAGGGGAAATGAGGCGAGGGAGGGGCGGAGACCACGCGGAGATCGAGGCTGCCGCAGCCTCCCGCCTCTCTTGCCCTCGCCCCCTTTCCCTACTTCTGGGGTCCCAGCCCCTTTCTTCCTCCCACCCCCAGGGGCTCTGACGGCCCCTCCCAGCCCCTCTCCTCCCTCGACGAGCCCCCTCCTTACCGGGGGTCTCCTTCCCCCCTTCGCTTCCGGGGATCCGGGCCAGCGCCCCCACCAGCAGAAGCAGCACCGTCAGGGGGAGCCCAGCGGAGCCCATGGACGCCGCCCCACAAGCGCCCCCAGAGAGACGAGAGAGAGAGACGCGGAGGCTCCCAGCCCCAGAGGCGGAATCGGAGGGTCTGGATTGGGGGGGGGAGGAGGCGTTTCCCTCGAACTTCGGAACTGGGAGGGCCCAGGAAAGCGGAGGGACCAATGGGAATTCTCCATTCTGCAGCGTCATCGGTCTCCGGGCAGAGCCTCCCTTGACTTCGTCCGATGGAGGAGATAGTTCGGCGCAGAGAGAGAAGCGGAGAAAGTTGGGAGGGGGAAACAATCCCTTCAGTCGGGGTGGGGGGGCTGCATTTTAGGGGGGCGTCTCTTGCCAGCTCCGGAGGGGAGGGAGAACTTCCTTTTGCGCCCCCCCCCTCGTGATTCTCAACCAGAGCTTCCTTTTCTCTGTGTGTCTGGAGGGGTGGAGTAGATGCCCTTTCAGTTCCCAGAGGGAGCCTAGAGCAAAGTGGAGCCAGAGCTTGATGGCTCCTCCTGGGCTCGCCCGGCTCAGTTTGGGGGCAGGAAGCCCCCCCACAAGTCTGGACCATGTGGGGTGGGGAACTGCGTACACACACACACACACACACACACACACAAAAAGACTCCCAAACTCCTCAGGCAGCCGATACCAGATGTTATATCAGAACCACATCCTCCACAAATCCTGGAGCACCGGGGAAGTACCCGAGGATTGGAAAAGGGCTGACTCTGGGCCTGCCTGTCAGTCCAGAACCCCAAATCTCTTCCGGCTTTGAACCCACAGCAGCTTCATCTCCATTGCTCTTCCTCTGAATCCCTTCACTATAAAAGAATAAAATTTAAATTGTAGAAAAACCCTGGTATTCCTCTTTCCTTCCTTCCTTCCTTCCTTCCTTCC
>NW_015421671.1:0-1406 GCF_001527695.2 Protobothrops mucrosquamatus | reverse complement strand
TCTTCTCCACCTCCCTCTGACCCTATCTTTTCACAAATGTCTCATGCATAATCCATATTTTTGCTATTAATGAAATTTTATTTTAGCTACCCTTGTTGGGGAATTTTTCCCTTCTGTAAAGTGCAGGTAAAATCTTTGACAAGGTATGCCATTAAACTGATGTAACTCCACCTTGCTAAGCTCACATCATGTTAATTACCACTCTAATTCCTCTGCTGTTGAAATAATATTGCTGATAATACATGTGCTGATTTCCAGAGAATACATTCTAAAATTAATCTGAGGAATATTCACAAAGATGCATTTAAAAGGTATACGTACCCGTGTAGGCATGGAATCATCTAACATACCAAATCAGTACTACTTACTGATCCCAACTACTGCTACCAAATGGGGAGAAATTACTTCAGTTCTCATTGTAATACAACTTGCATGATCCAACTTTTCAACCCATGCAAAGGTTTCAGGATCTGTCACAATTGCCACCCTAACAAAACAAATGTCAGCTCTTCGAGGTGATTAGAAACTAAAGTTATGACTGCTAAAACTACTTTTATAATAGGGTTAAAGTAACGGATTCTTGTGTTTCCTCCTTCCCTCCTTCCCTTTGTCCTCATAATAAACAGGGAGGACAAATCTGAGACACTTTTTCAAATTCCATTTCTGCTCTGGGTCTAAATTTATTTTATCTGACTGTTGTCTTGGTTGCAGCCCTTCCTCTGCCCCTCAAGGTTATTTCTTTTCCATATTACATCAACCCTAAGTAGGGATGCTTGAAAATTCCATTATGAGTTTACCTGAATTATACATTCTTAATTCTACCTTCTCCAATTTTAGTGCCCCCTAAATATGTGGTCCATATTCTAGAAATCTAAGCACACGTGCCCCATTTTGGTGGGGTATTCTGGGAATTGAATATCACACAATATCAGATAGATAGATAGATAGATAGATAGATAGATAGATAGATAGATAGATAGATAGATAGATAGATAGATAGATAGATAGATAGATAGATAGATAGATATAGATAAATATATAGATAGATAGACAGACAGACAGACAGACAGACAGAGATAGATAGATAGATAGATAGATAGATAGATAGATAGATAGATAGATAGATAGATAAACAGACAGATAGATATAGATATAGATATAGATGATATAGATATAGATATAGATATAGATATAGATATAGATATAGATATTTATTTATTTATTTATTTATTAATTGTATTTATATCCCGCCCTTCTCCTTTCGGACTCAGGGCGGCTGACAAATGATAAAAAGCTAACATATTACACCTAATTTAAAATTTGATTAAAATGAAATATTTAAGAATGTCAAATTTAAAAGTAATTAAAACCCCTATAAAATCCCCTAGGCCAGTCCCGCTTGCTGG
>NW_015421670.1:0-1406 GCF_001527695.2 Protobothrops mucrosquamatus | reverse complement strand
AGGCAGAGATACATGAAGTTTTCCTGCCACAGCAGCAACATTGAATGTGCCGCAGTAAAGCTATCATGTGTACAGCTGTAAACACACTGTCTTCCATGTAAGCTAGGACTCAGAGTGATGATGTTTCTATCTTATGTGAAAACCAACATGTGGTGATGCACAACACATGCTTATGAACAGGTAACATTGTTTGATCGATTGATTGATTGATTGATTTGAAATTATGGATAATTTTGTAGAATGACCTAAAGGTGCTTTTTTCAAGAGGCAACTGGACTTTCTTGTTTTTCTTTGAAGATGTTTCGCTTCTCACCCAAGAAACTTCTTCAGCTCTGACTGGATGGTAGGGAATGGAAGGATTTATATTCCTTGCAGACAGCTAGTCATTTGTATCTTTTTAGAGAGTTGTTGAGGCCACTTGGAGGTTTGTCTCATTCCTCAAGGCTAGTGCAAATGGGTGTGGAGCCTTCGTGGAACTGCTGAAAGGAGCTACGTGTTGTGGAGCTACGCTTTCTGCAGGATGTTTTCTGCCCTGTGTCCTTTCACTGTTGAACCCAAGTGCAGACTGTTGGGGATAAGTCTGTGTTGAATGCATCTCAAACTGAAGCGCAAATGGTTCCTGTGGTCTGCAATTTTTCTGGAAATCCGTTCATACTCCTGCACCATTCGAAGGGTGTTCTTCTCAAAGTGCATAGCTAAATGTCTAAGGAGATTCTCAGTCATCCAGGTCATGTTTTTCTTGTCTTTCTTTGAAGACATTTCACTTCTCGTCCAAGAAGCTTCTTCAGCTCTGACTGGATGGTGGGGAAATGAGTCAGATGGTGGAGAAATGAGTCAGAGCTAAAGAAGCTTCTTGAAAGAGAAGAGAAGCATCTTCAAACAACAACAACAACACAAAAAGTCCAGTTGCCTCTTGAAAAAAGCACTTTGGGACAACCATGACCTGGATGACTGAGAATCTTCATAGATTTTGTAGAATGAGGAAATTTTAGATTTACACAAATCTAAAGCATTACTGATATTGCTTTTGTGAACTTGATCTGCAAGGCTAGTCAGAGACAAACAAGGGCAATAGTACTGTCTTGATTTGGTAAAATATGTTTAGAGAATATGCCTAGACTTCAGAATGTGAAAGCATTATGCAGTCCAGTAGTTGTTTGAGTCCTATTCATCCATCACTAGGAGATGCTGCAGTGTGAAATCTGGGTGAAGGTCACTTCTTATGTCTAAAAACCAGAGTCCAATTTCTTTACCAACTACCATTTAGTTGGATTTATATATATATATATATATATATATATATATATATATATATATATATATATATATATATATATATATATATATATATATATATATATATATATATATATATATATATATATATATATATATATATATATATA
>NW_015421669.1:0-1406 GCF_001527695.2 Protobothrops mucrosquamatus | reverse complement strand
GACAACCATTTGTCTGAAATGGTATAGGTTTTCCTGCCTGAGCAGGGGGTTGGACTATAAGACGTCCCAGGTCTCTTCCAACTCTGTTATTCTACTCTATTCTGTAGGACATCAATCCATGTTTCTACCTTTAAATAAATTTAAACTTTTTTAAAAGTACCCAGTTTCAAATACTGACCGCAGATTGTTTCTTTTCTCCCTACCAAACTGTTAACCAGGTTCCACACTGCGTATTCCAAGAGAAGTCCTGCACTTCCACTTGCCATCATGGAGATTTATTGGCTGCTCCAATTACACAAATTTAGCTTTCTGTAAGGAACTCAATTTGAACAGCTGCTCTGATGAGAAGGTTCTTGCTTGGCCTCTGATTCACTTCCTCTCACTGTGTCTCTAGCACAGTAATAAACTGCTGTGTCCTCCGATTTCAGACTGTTCATTTGCAAATACAGCTGGCTGCGAGAATCATCCCTGGAGATGGTGAAACGTCCTTTGACTTGTTCCGAATAGCGTATTGGAGAGGAGGATGTACCTATCTGTGCCACCCACTCCAGGCCTTTCCCTGGAGCCTGCCTCACCCAGTGCATGTAATAGCTGCTGAAGGTGAATCCAGAGGCTTGGCAGGAGAGACGGAGGGACTCTCCAGGTCTTCTCACGTCCCCTCCAGACTCCACCAACTGGACCTGAGATTGAACACCTAAAAAGAAAGGTGTATCAATAAACTCTCCGGTATACAAGAATTAAAATGGAAAGAACCTGAATACGTAGAGAGGAAACAATTACCTGTGAGCAATGCTAGTAGGGACACCATGTTTAGCCACAGAATCATATTTGCACCCTGTAATGAATTGAGAGGAGCTGATAGGATAGAATTCAGGATAATGCACAACTTTGTGTTGCTGGGTGTAGCCTTAAAAGGAAAAGCGACTGGCTCCTTTAAAGGGGAAATTGTGACTAGATTTACATATTGGTTTTGATAAAAGAGCTCATCAGTGCATTCACCTTATAGTTTCCTTGCCCAATACCCTGCAGTGTTGATTTTTACATAACTTTTCAGTTTTAAGAAAAGTGAAAGCAACCTTTACATTAAAATAATTAAAAGAATTGCAAAAGAAAGTAAATTGCACTATCCTATAAAGCTGCCAAAAGTTGCACATGACTAAATGGTTAAAACAACAACAATTAAAACAAAGACGTGGAACATGTTACTACTTATGAAAAGTGATTCAAGATTACAGATTATGAACGTGCACTGAGAAGTTTTGAAAGAGACATGTTAAAGACAGACCATGAGAAGAACAGCTCATCTAAGGTTAGAAAAGATTTTACATTTCCTCCCCTTTAATATGTCTTTTTGAAAAAACAAAAAAAACCAAAAGAACGATGCATAGATCAAGACACAAGGCACA
>NW_015421668.1:0-1406 GCF_001527695.2 Protobothrops mucrosquamatus | reverse complement strand
ATCTGTATATATTCCATTATATTTAGTGGAAGCTTATTCAACTTCCCCAGTGATCAGTGAATATGGATTTGGGAAATAAAGAATACAGGTAGCCCTTGACTTACGACCACAATTGAGCTCAGAATTTATGTTGCTAAGTGAGAAATTTGTTAAGTCAATGTTGCCCCATTTTACGACTTTTCTTGCCACATTTGTTGTGGATCACTGCAGTTGTTAAATTAGTAACACAGTTGTGAAGTGAATCTGGTTTCCCCATTGACTTTGCTTGCCAGAATGTGACAAAAGATGATCGCACGATCGTCATAAATATGAATCAGTTGCAAGCATCCGAATGTAAATCACGTGACTGTGGGGATCCCTGTGGATACTTCAGCTGTCATAAATTTGAATCAGTTGCAAGCATCCGAATGTGAATCACGTGACTGTGGGGATGTCATAAATGTGAAAAATGGTCCTAAGTCAGTGCCGTTCTAAATTCGAACAGTCAGTAAATGAACCGTTGTAAGTCGAGGAGTGCCTGTAAATGGTCAATTATGATTGGCTAATGGTTCCTGTTTTTAGCTAGCTCATCTTTAACGGGAGAAACCAGGAAGCTCCTGTTCCCCCTCCTGGTGCCAAGACACAAGGCCTTTCCCCAGAGAAATGAAGGTGTCTCTTCCACTGATCCTGACATCGATCCCTCTTTGATCCCCCTGACACTGACCCAGAATCTCTTTTGGATGCTCTGCGGTCAAAATATCATCCAGCGTAAAACCTCAGCGGCCGTTTTTTACCTCTAAATTTTTTCATGACACTTTTCAGAAGCACAGCACAATCACTGTAACCCCAGACTGTCCACATCGGGTCTACAAGTAAATCCACCGGATTCTCATATGTTTTCTTCGCCTGGTACCTGGCAAGGCAAAAGAACAATGTTTATTATCCTCCCAATGGAAGAAGTATCAGATGGTGCTTGAGGATCCAGTCTGAGTTGGTCACCGGGACCAGAGGTTTATTCTTCCAAGCTTTTGGATTCGTGCTGGAACTGCCCTCTCTCCACAGTATGTACACTGGGCTGTCCTGCACATTGTATACATGTGATGCCTGGTTGTGTGTGACTTTTAGTTGCTAGGTGGGGTGTTGATGGCCGGCCATTAAGTCAGTGATTGTTCTTTCCTTGTGTTGCCCTGTCCTCAGCTCCTAAGTACCTGGTAAGCTGGTGATTGACTGACAAGGGCCCTGTTTCCAAGGCTTCAATCATTTCTCTGCTTAGCTATTGTTTTAATAAGGTGTGGAATAAGAACAGGAAGCTGGGGTTGGAAGAAGAATATAAAAGATTAGAACTAGAACTACAGAGAATACCGCAAAAAACGAATCTTAAAAATCAAATGGAATTAGTAAAACATAAATTAAATAAATTCAAGACC
>NW_015421667.1:0-1406 GCF_001527695.2 Protobothrops mucrosquamatus | reverse complement strand
TCTTCTTCTTCTTCTTCTTCTTCTTCTTCTTCTTCTTCTTCTTCTTCTTCTTCTTCTTCTTCTTCTTCTTCTTCTTCTTCTTCTTCTTCTTCTTCTTCTTCTTCTTCTTCTTCTTCTTCTTCTTCTTCTTCTTCTTCTTCTTCTTCCTCCTCCTCTTCTTCTTCTTCTTCTTCTTCTTCTTCTTCTTCTTCTTCTTCTTCTTCTTCTTCTTCTTCTTCCTCCTCCTCCTCCTCCTCCTCCTCCTCCTCCTTCTTCTTCTTCTTCTTTTCTTCTTCTTCTTCTTCTTCTTCTCCTCCTCCTCCTCCTCCTCCCCCCCTTCACTCTGCAAATCCCGGTCCCTTCTAGCATTGATGATGTTACCTAGTTTGGGTCATGAAATGTCTGCAAGAAAACAACCAAGCTCAGAGAGCACCAAGGGCCCCACAGTTCTCCTCCTTCTTTCTCCTTCTCTCCATAACTCTCATTTCCTTCTAGACTGATGATGTTACCTAGTTTGGGTCATGAAACGTCTGCAAGAAAACAACCAAGCTCAGAGAGCACCAAGGGCCCCACAGTTCTCCTCCTTCTTTCTCTCTTTCTCCTTCTCTCCATAACTCTCATTTTTTTCTAGCACTGATGTTGTTACCTAGTTGAGTGATGAAATATCTGCAAGAAAACAACCAAGCTCAGAGAGCACCAAGGGCCCCACAGTTCTCCTCCTTCTTTCTCTCTTTCTCCTTCTCTCCATAACTCTCATTTTTTTCTAGCACTGATGTTGTTACCTAGTTGAGTGATGAAATATCTGCAAGAAAACAACCAAGCTCAGAGAGCACCAAGGGCCCCACAGTTCTCCTTCTCTTTCACTCTTTCTCTTTCTCCTTCTCCTTCTCTCCATAACTCTCATTTCCTTCTAGACTGATGATGTTACCTAGTTTGGGTCATGAAACATCTGCAAGAAAACAACCCAGCTCAGAGAGCACCAAGGACCCCTCAGAAAGACAAAAGGCTGGGGGAGGGGAAGAGACATTTCCACTCCCTTTTCCATGCTTTGAATGTAATTCAGGTTTTGCCAGTACAAACTACCTCTAAAAAAAAAAAAATCACCCGCGTTAGTCATGTTTCCATCACCAATGCTCTTCAACACAATTATAGAACGTTATGTTGGAAGGGTCCCTGGAGGTCTTCTAATCCAACCCTTTGCTCAAGATCCTGTACCATTTCAGACAATTGGTTGTCCAATTTCTTTTTTTAAGAGCCTCCAGTGTTGGAGGAGCACCCACAACTTCTGAAGGCAAGCCGTTCCACCGATTAATTCTTTCTCTCTGTCAGGAAATTTCTCCTTAGTTCCAGGTTGGTTCTCATCAAGGAGAGAAGCAACCTGGAATTAAGGAGAAACTTCCTAACAGTGAGAACAAATAATTGGTGAC
>NW_015421666.1:0-1406 GCF_001527695.2 Protobothrops mucrosquamatus | reverse complement strand
TATCTCCGAGACCGCCTTCTGCCACAGATTCCCTCCCACAGACCGGTACGCTCCCACAGAGCGGGCCTCCTCAGGGTGCCGTCGGCCAAGCAATGTCGGCTGGCGACCCCCAGGGGGAGGGCCTTCTCTGTGGGTGCCCCCACCCTCTGGAACGAACTACCCCCCGAGATCCGGACGATTCCGGATCTCCCACCTTTTCGCCGCGCCCTCAAGACATGGCTTTTTCAACAAGTGGGCCTGGCCTAGGGAGAATTTTTAAACAGGGACAATTCTTAATTTAATTTTAATTAATTATACAGCGGAAAAAATATTTGGCTTTTAACAGGTTTTTATGGGGGGATGATGTTTTAAGTGTTTTAATATGCTGTAAGCCGCCCTGAGTCCTATAGGGAGAAGGGCGGCATATAAATCTATGAAAATAAAAATAAATAAATAAATAAATACGACCACAATTGAGCCCAGAATTTCTGTTGCTAAATGAAACATTTGTTAAGTGTGCTTTGCCCCATTTTACGACTTTTCTTCCCACAGTTAAGTGAATCACTGCAGTTGGTAAATTAGTAATTAGTAAATTAAGTGAAACTGATTTCACCATTGACTTGTCAGGAGATTGCAAAAGGTGATCACATGAGTCCTGGACACTATAACCGTCATAAATATGAGTCAGTTGCCAAGCATCTGAATTTTGATCACACGACTATGGGGATGCTGCAATGGTCGTGTGAAAAACAGTCATAAGTCCCTCCTTTCAGTGATGTAACTTTGAATAGTCACTAAATGAACTGTTGTAATGAACTGAAGTCTACCTGTACGTCCCAGTTGTCAAGTGTCCAGATTTTGATCACATGACCATCGGAATGCTTCAGTGGTCATAAGTGTGAAAAACAGTCATAAGTCACTTTTTCCAGTGCCATTGTAACTTTGAACAGTCATTAAATGAATGGTGTAAATCAAGGACTGCCTAAGCAGAGGGTTGGACTAGAAGACCTCCAGGGTCCCTTCCAACTCTGTTATTCTATTATTCTATTCTATATTCCATTCCAGTCCACTCCACATATTCTATTCTATATTATATTTTATATTCAATATTCCAGTCCAGTCCACGTCACCTATTCTATTCTATTCTATATCCTGTTTGCTTGAAATAGGATCGTTAGAAGCCTGGTTTTAAGAGATTGTAGAAAGGAAACTAGGTATCTGCATTTTAGTGCCAATTATCTCTTAAGACAAATCTTTAATTACATGTATTTAGATTTCTGATCTGGTTGCTTGTTTAAGGGTTTGGGATTAGAGCCCTATCTACAAAGGGACAAAGATTAGCAATTACTTACTTAATTGTGCTACCACAGCATGACAAGCAACTTTTGGAGAGCTGCACTGTTTTTTTAAAATAACATTTTCTCGTA
>NW_015421665.1:0-1406 GCF_001527695.2 Protobothrops mucrosquamatus | reverse complement strand
TAAACATGAATAATCCATGTAACACAGTTACTGAGAAGACCATCTACACAGAGCAGGTTGAAAGAGGTAGGCAACCTGTAACATGTAATCACATGGCATTACATGTCCAAGGATTGTGTATTAAAAGAGTATTTTACTTAAGTATTTTGTGTGGGAAAGATTTTGTTATGTCACTTCGCTTTCTGTTGCTCCTTTTTTTCTTTCCATTTTAAAAATTGGTACATGCATCATGCTACAGATATATACGTACTTCCTCCCTCCCCAAGGCTTACGTAGTACCCTATATTCAAGATTGGGCAAAATGGAATCCTAACCTGCTCTGATTAATGAGTCTGTAGGCTATTAAGTGTAAAAGTGATTGAGGGGTGCTTCCGAATAAGGAAGGTCTGGAAATCAGCAGTATCTTGGCAGCATTTTTAATATTTATTTTGTTGGACGATATATCATTGGCCCAAAGAAACACTTTGCAGTAGGGTATATGAGCTCTGTGAGCACATAGGAAGTCCTTGAGTTAAGACCACTTATTTAGTGACTCTTCCAAGTTAGGGCAGCACTGAAAAAAGAGACATGACTGATCCTCGTACTTGCAAACATGTATTTATGATGGTGGCTGTGTCCCAGGGTCATGTGATCACCATTGCAACCTTCCCAGCTAGCTTCTGACTATCAAAGCTTAGCTTAGTGATCCCAACTATAGTCGTACGTTGAGGACAATCTATAAATCAGGGCCCAATGCAGGACCTCCACATTCAGGCTTGGCTTGTATATTGTGCTAAACCACGGGCGTTTTTTACTCGTGGTTTAACAAAACTGTATCACATTCATCATCCAAACATCATGGCTTATAAACCACAATAGGTAAGTTCTAAGGCCGTGGTGGCGAACCTATGGCACGCGTGCCAGAGGTGGCACGCAGAGCCCTCTCTGTGGGCGCGCGCGCCGTTGCCCCAGTCCTAGGCCTTCAGCTGGGTTTTATAAAACCTTTTCGCTTTAGGCCTCCACTGCCGTGTGCAAAAAACCCAAACGGTTCAATCAATCAATCAACAATAACAATAACAATAATAAAGTTGGAAGGGACCCTGGAGGTCATCTAGTCCAACCCCCTGCTCAGGCAGGAAACCCTATACCATTTCAGACAAATGGCAATCAATCAATTTCAACTCACAGGAAAAAAAAAAAGATCTTGCAAAATTGGAATTTATTTATTTTTATTTATTTATTTATTTATTAAATTTATATACCGCCCTATCTCCCTTGCGGGACTCAGGGCGGTGAACAGGCGATACTAAAAACCATGGTAATAAATAGTTTGTTTTAAAATCGAATTAAATAACGGGCCTGTTCTAAAAACACACCCGTAAAAAAACCCCCACTGAAACATAATCAAGCTACGCCAGGCCGGCCGC
>NW_015421664.1:0-1406 GCF_001527695.2 Protobothrops mucrosquamatus | reverse complement strand
GATAAATTAATTCGAGAAGAATGGGAACAACTCTTTAGTGTATCTGATGATGAATCTGACTTTGAAGCATTTTAAATAAATATTGTTACCGGTAATTTTATTTCGGTATTGTGTTCATAGTTTACGTTGTCAATAAATGATTTTTATCATGGCCGCACGTGTTCAACAACGTTTGTCACTTACAATGCTTGGTCTGAGCTGAGAAAAAGTGAAACAAAATTTTATACCGATTTTTAATCGAAAATTAGGGGTGCGCGTTATACACGTGTGCGTGTTATACTCGAATAAATACGGGTATTTCACATTGTCTGTATCGTTTCTGATAATATTCATACAGGCAAAAGTAAATGGATCAAGCGCGGAGAAGAAGAAACCTAAGACTCTACTGCATGTTTGAGAGTTTGCTAATTTGTGCTAATTGTGGATGTTTAGTGGATATTCAACTTTTAGAAGGACAGATCACCCATTTAAACTGCAATAATGCTCAAACATTAGGGATAAATACAGTAAAAAAAAAAGATAACTGAAACCATTTAGCAATGTTCCAATGTCTGATCTTTCTTACATGTTGCTTATCACATTCAACCAATCTGTCTCTTTTCTTCAAGTACCCCTCTCTCTCTGCATACTGGATCCTCAGGGTAGAGCTTTTCTTCCCAGAGAATTGTTCTGAAATATTTTATCAGCATTTCATCTGCAGCCTGGTCCTGTCCTAGCTACCCCAGGGTGGCACACAAATCTTTTAATTTATAACCTTCTCTTTTATAATATGTTACTAGATTCCAATAATCACTGCCAGCAGTTTGAATTATATGGAGATTGCAATTTGTATGATTGTTATTATATTACAAAAAAGTCCTCAACTTACGACCACAATTGGCACTACAACTTTCATTGCTAAGGTAGTTATTTAGCAGGGGTCCCCAATGTCAGGGGTCCCCAACCCCCATTCCGTGTACTGGCACCAGGTTGCGGCATGCCAGCAACCAGGCCATGCAAATGAAGCCCTGTCCACGGGATGCAGGCAACACACGAAACCACACCACCTCCAGTCTGCAGAAAAAACTCTCTCCACAGAACTGGTCCCTGGTGCCCAAAACGTTGGGGGCCGCTTACGTTGAGCCTGATTTTACAACCTGTTTTATTACGGTTGTTAACAGAATCATTGCAGTTGTTAAATCACTCATGCAGGCTTCCTCCACTGACTTTGTCAGAAATAAAGGTCGTAAAGGTGATCACATGACCCTGGGATGCTGCAACCATTGTAAATACATGCCAGTTGGCAAGTGCCTGAATTTTGATCATGTGATTGTGGGAATTCTGCAACAGTCGTAAGTGCGAGGACCATTTGTAAGTCACTTTTTTCAACGCTGTTACAACTTCAAATGGTCATTAAATGAGTCGTA
>NW_015421663.1:0-1406 GCF_001527695.2 Protobothrops mucrosquamatus | reverse complement strand
TCTTCTTCTTCTTCTTCTTCTTCTTCTTCTTCTTCTTCTTCTTCTTCTTCTTCTTCAGTTCGATTCACAGTCTGGGTAAAAACTTAGCAGTTCAGTTCAAGTGCTAACCAAGGACGTAAGAGAGCTGTGAAGATAGCGTCTGAATACATAGGCAGGTCCAAGTAAGGTGGGTTTTTTTGCAAAGTCAGGATATCCTGTTCTCATAAGTTCAGGGTCTCCATGTGTCTGGGCAGCCCTTTGGATATTGTTCCAAGGGCTCCTATTATTATTGGTACAACCCTTGATCTCTACCTCCATAGTTGCTCAATGTCAATTTGCAAATCACGGTATTTTGTTATTTTTTTCTCTTCTCTTCGTGCATCACCTGGGCCGGACTTTTTTTTCTTTGCCACAATAGTGATGTCAGGTGTGTTGTGGGAAAGGTATCTTTTGGGATTCAAAAGTCCCCAAAAACCTTGACTGGGAAGAACATTATAATATTGCTCTATTTAATGTGACCTACACAGATGATCAGTGTTTTATTTTATGGTGGTGGCAGGGTCCAAAATTCTTCATTGTTGGTTTTTAGGAACGAGACCTATAAAGAAAAGATGGGCTTGTTTTTATTTTTGCTCCGTGACTTTATCCCACACCCAGAGAATCCACAGGCCTTCACTTTAAAATTCCTCTCCAGGTCCTGTAAGATGAAACCTGGTGGTCCAGGATATTCAGAAGAGTGAAAGATGAAACATAAGACTTAGCTATATTAATCTGGTCTTTATATAGATTAAGTTGGTAACCACTGCAGATGAATTTAGCTTTCTGTGCCTGTGCGTGATCTCGCACACACTACCTTTGCTTCAGGCTTTGCCGTCTCTTTAGTTTGCAAAGCATGGCTCTAGATCTCAAGTTCATACAGCATGATAGCTTGGTCATACAACAGTTCATTTAGCGACCGTTTGAGGTCACAACAGCAATGAAAAATTAATGGAATGGAATGAAAGAAGGCTGCTGGAATTGGGTCTGTCTAGTTTAATCAAGAGAAGGACGAGGGGGGACATGATAGCAGTGTTCCAATATCTCAGGGGCTGCCCCAAAGAAGAGGGAGTCAAGCTATTCTCCAAAGCGCCTGAAGGCAGGACAAGAAGCAACAGGTGGAAACTAACCAAGGAGAGAAGCAACCTGGAACTAAGGAGAAACTTCCTGACAGTGAGAACGATTAACCAGTGGAACAACCTGCCTCCAGAAGCGGTGAATGCTCCAACACTGGAAGTTTTTAAGAAGAGACTGGACAGCCATTTGTCCGAAATGGTGTAGGGTTTCCTGCCTGAGCAGGGGGTTGGACTAGATGACCTCCAAGGTCCCTTCCAACTTTTTATTATTATTATTATTATTATTATTATTATTATTATTATTATTATTATTAT
>NW_015421662.1:0-1406 GCF_001527695.2 Protobothrops mucrosquamatus | reverse complement strand
GGTGCCTTTTGCACCCGGCTCCTAGATCTCGTGACCGGGCCCAGATAGTCCTCTCGTGGGCCCGGTCACGCGATCTAGGAGCCGGGTGCAAAAGGCACCGCTCCTATAAAAACAGCCATCCCACTGATGGCTAGTCACCCTGATGAAGCCGGCAGGAGGCTGGCGAAAGCTAGGTGTTTTAATGTTTTAATGGTAATAAACTTTTTGTAGTTTTTAATCTCCTGGTGGTCTCACAGTTTGTGATTCTTTGAATATGAATTTACTCAGGAGTCAACCTCCAATTTTTAGAGTTTTAAAGGATATATATATCCATTTAAAACAAACTATGTATTTATTATCGTGGTTTTTAGTATTGCCTGTTCACTGCCCTGAGTCCCGCAAGGGAGATAGGGCGGTATATAAATTTAATAAATAAAATAAATAAATAAATAAATAAATAAATAAATATACGATTTTGAAAGGTACTGGTGCATTCAAATTTGGAAATCCCATTTTCCGTGCTCTGCTTTCTACAATATATGTTTGTCTATGTGCTGGCTGCCAATCTAGGCAGCACTTATAGGTCAAGTTTCATAGTTATCAAGGCAAGGTCAAGCAGCAAAAAGCAGGAAACAGAAGGCAGTTTTTCCCGTAGGGGAAGGCAAATCCTCTGCTAAGATGACCTGCGTTAAGCCTGGAGGTGCGGGGGGGGGGGGAAGGGGGAGACAAGAAAGGCAGCATAACAACAACAACAAAGACATTGCACAGGAGGGTCAGAGCTTATAGTGCGATGCGGCCACACTGCTTTCATCACTTTGACCAAAGCAGCCAGAAGTCCTCTCTTTGAAAGCTGTCCAGTCCAAATCCACTTTAAAGCTCATGAAACGTATGTAGTGAGATCACTTCCTAGAGAACAAGGAAATAGGAAGTGAAGTAGGAATTAGATTTACTCAGAAGGTAATGGTTAGGTGATTTTACCCAATCTTTTTCTTTCTTTCTTTCTTTCTTTCTTTCTTTCTTTCTTTCTTTCTTTCTTTCTTTCTTTCTTTCTTTCTTTCTTTCTTTCTTCCTTCCTTCCTTCCTTCCTTCCTTTCTCTTTCTTTCTTTCTTTCTTTCTTTCTTTCTTTCTTTCTTTCCTTCCTTCCTTCCTTCTCTTTCTTTCTTTTTCTTTTTATTTTTCTTTCTTTCTTTCTTTCTTTCTTTCTTTCTTTCTCTTTCTCTGTCTTTCTCTTCTTCTTCTTCTTCTTCTTCTTCTTCTTCTTCTTCTTCTTCTTCTTCTTCTTCTTCTTCTTCTTCTTCTTCTTCTTCTTCTTCTTCTTCTTCTTCTTCTTCTTCTCCTCCTCCTCCTCCTCCTTCTCCTCCTCCTCCAGAGGGACCTCCAATGATATTGATTACATCATTGATGTGACAGGCTCCTGATCTGGTTG
>NW_015421661.1:0-1406 GCF_001527695.2 Protobothrops mucrosquamatus | reverse complement strand
AAAAATGTGTCACTTTCAATAAAAATTGAATCCCTTTTTGAAATATTGATATTCATCTACATAGCCTTTGACCATGTTGTATTTTAATCCATTCCAAATTAAAATTAATGAGACATGTCAGGGTACTTCTTACAATGTTTTCACTTCATCACTGAAATGTGAATAAAACAGGCATGACTATTAAAAACAGCAATGTTTGCTGGCATTGGGAGCATAACACATGTTAAGACTTGAGCTGGATACTGTAGAGTTGTAGAGTTTTCACTTTTACCCCCCAAAAATGTATTTTTATTTATTGCAGACATCATACACCACTTAGGAGACTTTATATGGCTTATAATTGTATAAACATAAAACAGGTCCCATCAATACCATCCATTAAAATCATATCACTTCCACTCCAAGTGCTCTATGGTATGCAATATTTCTCCTGAATGTTAGTACAGTGGGAGCCAAAACTGCATGGTATATTGTTGGGAACTCCTGGCTTAGAGATCTGATTTACGATCCAATTATCCATTACTACCTTTAAATTATTGTGAAGACCGCCACATCATGATTATGTATAATATGAGGGTGGGAGGTGGGGCGATACCTACATGATTATGTATAATATGAGGGTGGGAGGTGGGGCGATATCAGAATACGGTTTGGATAAATTATTATAGATTATTGTTGGGTGTATAAACATTGCACTGATATTCAGAGAGGTTCTTTCCCCAAATCTGGAAAAGTTGTACCAAAGCTCATTATTTAGGATGTAGTCTGAAACTTGTTTTTTTCTTCTGTTCAATCAAACAATTTTCACACTGCCTGATCCAGTCCCTGCAATTTTCAGAAGTCGTTTGACATTGACTGATCCAAGGTCACCCAGCTGGCTTTGTGCCTATGGTGGGACTAGAACTCACTGTCTCCCAGCCAGCTAGGTCAGGGGTCCCCAACCCCTGGTCCATGGACCAGCACTGGGCCGTGGCATGCCAGCAACCGGGCCGCACAAACAAGCAAAGCCCCATCCGCAGGAGGCAGGCCGCACACAAAACCACACCCTCTCCGGTCCGCGGAAAAACCTCTCACCATGTAACTGGTCCCTGGTGCCCAAAAGGTTGGGGACTCCTGAGCCAGGAGACTTTGGACCAATTGCTTTCTCTCATCCCAACCCATTTCACAGGATTGTTGTTGTGGGGAAAATAGGAGAAAGTGTTATGTTCAGGGCTTTTTTTCAGCCGGAACGCGGCGGAACCGCGTTCCGGCACCTTTTTCCGGGCCGGCCGCACTGGGCGCAACATCTGGGGGGGCGCGCTCGCACTCGCAGCTCTCTGCCCCTGCCTGGCTCACAACCGCGGCCATAGGGAGGCTCGGTCGGCGCGCCCCTGGCCCGTTTCCTAGGCGACCCTGCCCGAGCAAGA
>NW_015421660.1:0-1406 GCF_001527695.2 Protobothrops mucrosquamatus | reverse complement strand
GAGTGGGGGCTACACCCGAACCTGTTCTCATCCATCACCCACAGGTTCGGCCAACCAATCCTCGATCTATTCGCCTCGCAGGACAATGCCCAGCTTCCCAGATTTTACTCCCGCTACTTCCACCCCAGGGCAGAAGGGATGGATGCTCTACGAGTTCCATGGCCACGGGGCCTTCTTTACGCATTTCCCCCACTGCCTCTTATTCCAGCAGCAATCCGCAAACTCATACACGAGTGGGCGGAAGTGCTCTTCGTGGCTCCGTATTGGCCACAGAGGCCGTGGTTTGCCGACTTGGTGAATCTGGCTCAATCGCCCCCGTGGAAGATTCCTCATCACGTTGTGTCGCTACATCAAGGAAGCATCAGCCATCCAGACCTGCAATGGCTGCAACTAGCCGTCTGGCGCTTGAGCGCCAAATAATGTCAGGTGAATCCTTTTCCTCACGAGCGATTACCATTATCCAGGCGGCTCGCCGCCCGTCGACCAACCGCATCTACGACGCCACTTGGAAGAATTTTTGCCTCTGGTGTCGTCAGAAAAAATTTGACATTAATGCACTGACAATTCCCCAAATAGTTGATTATCTCCTGGATGGACTGGATAAAGGCCTTGCACCTGCAACTATCCGAAGGCAGGTGGCGGCCTTATCCACTCTTATCTCTTGCGCAGATTCTATTCCCTTGGCTCACCATCCTAGAATCTGAGCCTTTATCAAGGGAGCTTGTAACACCAGTCCTCCTGTGGTTCACAGGTATCCATCCTGGGAGCTACCGCGAGTCCTTTGTGCTCTCACGCAGTGTCCCTTTGAACCACTGGCGACCGTTTCCTTAGAACACTTGTCACTCAAGGTGGCTTTTTTGGTGGCCATCACTTCGGCCAGGCGTATATCGGAGCTGGCCGCACTGTCGGTCAGGCCTGACTTATGTATCTTTCACAAGGACAGGGTTGTTTTACGACTCGATCCATCTTTCATCCCGAAAGTTAATTCTCTCTTTCACAGGTCGCAGGAGGTGATTCTGCCAAATTTTAGCCCGAATCCGTCACATGACTTGGAGCGGCAGTGGCATACACTGGACGTCCGCAGGGCTTTACGGCGTTATATCAAGCGCACGGAGCCGTTCCGTAAATCCGAGGCCCTATGGGTGTCCTTCCGCCCTGGCACCCTAGGCCAGAGGGTCACTGCCGGCACCATTGGCAGGTGGATCCGGAACTGCATAGGAGAGGCGTACCGGGCTGCGTCTCTGCCGACTCCAAGTCATATTACCGCACATTCTACTCGGAGTGCAGCAACGACGGCTGCATGGGCCACGCAGGCGTCTATTGAGGAGGTTTGTAGGGCCGCTACATGGTCCTCGCCCTCTCCGTTCATACGCCACTACAAAATTGACAGGTTTGCTGCGGCGGAC
>NW_015421659.1:0-1407 GCF_001527695.2 Protobothrops mucrosquamatus | reverse complement strand
GTCTGTCTGTCTGTCTGTCTGTCTGTCTATCTATCTATCTATCTATCTATCCATCCAATCATCTCTGTCCGTCCGTCCGTCCATCCATCCATCCATCCATCCATCCATCCATCCATCCATCTATCTATCTATCTATCTATCTATCTATCTATCTATCTATCTATCTATCCATCCAATCATGTCTGTCTGTCTGTCTGTCTGTCTGTCTGTCTCTCTCTCTCTCTCTCTATCTATCTATCTATCATCCATCCAATCATGTCTGTCTGTCTGTCTATCTATCTATCATCCATCCTATCATCTCTCTCTCTCTCTCTCTCTCTCTCTCTCTCTCTCTCTCTCTCGACGGACAGACGGACAGACGGACGGACAGACAGACAGACAGACAGACTCTCTCTCTCTCTCTGACAAATCCTGGCAGGGTCACATAAGCCAATGAAAAACTCAACCTGCAGATCGTTGATCAGACAGTAAAATTCAGGAGCTACCTAAAAATACACACTCAGATGCTTTCTATTTTTGGTCCTTCGTCACTGGTGGAGAAATGAAAGCCAAGGTTACACCATGTCACGTCAATACTTGCAGAGCCACCTGGATAGGTTTGAAGTAAAAGGAACATGTAGGTCTACAATTAATAATAAATGTGTTGATGCCACTAGCCTTCCAAGGAAGGAAGGAACATCTAAGGATACGGTAAAAGTCCAAATCCACGGCCATACTTGTGTATGGACAGCCTAGCTTACCTCTGATTCTTCACCCTGAGACAGGGACAAGATTAGAAGGAGCAACTAGCGACTTAAAAAAGGCCTGCATCTCCAAGGAGAATGAAATTCAGGGAAATTGCCGTGTGTTAAGCAGAAATAAATGTACTCGCTGTGTGAATTATGGCCCATCGCAGTTGTGTCTTTCAACACTGCTGAAAGTCCTTCTGGAGAACAATGACAAACAGCTGTTGTGCAGGATCTGAGGTGTGGCTGGGTAATAAATGCAAAAGACCAGAAGTTGCCTTTCAGCTTTACGGGTTTATTCAGCTGGACAAAGACGGGGCCCCTCTAAAAAGAGAGGAAGCCCCAAAGGACAAGAAATCCTTGTGTTTATACTTTTTGATTACATAAGCAATCCAGCCAGCAAAGCTGGCCCACAAAAGATAAAGGATTCACCCAGAAAGGCTGGCACACTATAGATAAGAGAAAACAGAAATGGCTAAAGATGTTCTTTTGGGGTGTTTCCCTAAGGACGTAAAGGAATATAAAGTAATGATACTTTATATTCACATGGATTCTTTATGATCTATACATTCTAAATGTTCTTGTAAGATAGATAGATAGATAGATAGAGAGATAGAGAGAGAGAGAGAGAGAGAGAGAGAGAGAGAGAGAGAGAGAGAGAGAGGGAGAGAGAGAGAGGGTG
>NW_015421658.1:0-1407 GCF_001527695.2 Protobothrops mucrosquamatus | reverse complement strand
CATGCCCAGTTGCGAAAAAATACTGGACTAAAATAAGAAGATGGATCGAAGAAATAATAGACCAACCCGTAGACTGGAAACCAGAGATCTTTTTGCTGGGTATTTTAAACAGAAAATATAGTAAAGAAATACGGTACTTAATTCTACATACAACAACGGCAGCAAGAATAGCATACGCACAGTTCTGGAAAAATGAGAACATACCATCAGAGGAAGAAGTGATAAGAAAAATCCTGGACTGTGCTGAGATGGACAAATTAACAAAAGAGATAAAAGAAAAGGAAGACACAATACTATTTAATATGGAACAAGTGGTATGACTGGTTGGAGAGTAGAAATAAGAGAGAATAAATGTGCAAAGGCTAAAAGTGGAAAATGTGTGTATAATAATGTATGAAGGAAGAAAAATGCAAATAAGAAATAATGGGGCAACAAGGACAAATATTCTAAAGAAGAATAAGGGGGGAAAATGTAAATAATAGAAGATTACTGTTACGAAATCGCTGTAAAAAAAGGGAGGAATACTGTGTGCGCATGTGTGTTATGTTTTGTTTTGTTTTGTTGGTTTAAAAAATAAAAAATATATATATAGAAAAAAAAGAATAAACTAAGAATAAACCAGTCAACAACAAATACATTTAATTCATGGGATTGACTCTGATGCTTGAAAGAAAAGACAGACCTAAGCTTTACAAAAGGCCAGCAAGATTGAGGACAATCTAATTTTTGGAGGAATAGTATTCGAAGAGGCAAGGGTTGAAACTGAAAAGTCATACTTCCTACTTCCTACCAATTGACATTGTTTAATGTGCCTGTTCTGCCAGATGTGGTGGGTTGGACAGTTGGAGAGGGTTGGTCTCTCAATCTGGCCTCATGCTATGCAGGGCTTTATAGGGACTCATCATCACCTTGAATTGTACTGGGAAGCCTACTGGAATTAGTGCTTTTCATAAAGCAAAAGTTTAACATGGATGTAATGAGACACAGTCATAATTGCTTGCTCCACTGTATTTCTCAAGCTGGAGGGGAAGATAGTGATTATGCCTGATATATTAATCTGAATATACAATATATCTGTCTGCTATGCAATAGGAAATCTTAATAGAAAGTTATCCTTTAGCGCTAAGTGGAAGGATTAGATTTATTTCTAGTTCTATTGCTTTCGGATCTGCATTGATAGCTATGGCTCTTAATTGTCTAACTGAAGGTACTTGTTGATTGGCTTTGGATGGCTGTAAGTTAATTCTTCAATGAGCCCTGAAGTTGGAAGTTTATATTGCTCTTATATGGTTGGCTGCAAATTGGAGAAGCAGCTGGGAGATGCAGTGCAGTCGATGAAAGTGAGACTGCAAGTTTTGTATCTGCTTGGAAAAAACAGGCTTTGGGAAGGTTACCTGCAAACAGATA
>NW_015421657.1:0-1407 GCF_001527695.2 Protobothrops mucrosquamatus | reverse complement strand
CAGGATGTAATCACACAACCCATTACCCAGGTCGTTATAACACAAAAGACTAATGGGCACACAGCCAGCACCTCAACTACTCAGGATGTTACGAAACAGCTGAACAATCCGCAAACAATAGCTCCCACACAGCCAACCAATCCACCTACAGCAACTAAGCCAGCACTCCACACACCCCCACCAATATTTATAGAGAGACACTTTGCTTGCACAAGCACGAAGTCGAAGACCCCAGCCTGAAGATGACGAGTGGGACTTCGTCGAAACGTCGCCAAGATACTCTCAATCTTACACGGGAAAAGATCCGAATATGCCAAGACCTGCATATATATGGACTCGTGCATACCTTCAACAGTGCACACATCACTTAAGTCTATCCATCTTGTTGTTTGGTCATTGTTTTCTTCTCTTTCATTCATTTTTCCCAGAACTGCAGATTTCTTCAGTGAGCTAGTCTTTACATAATGTGTCCAAAGTATGATTATTTATATCTCAGATGAAAGGTCTCAGTTGATTTATTTGATGATCCATTTTTCCCCTTGATTTCTCAAGCGTCTTCTCCAGCAAAAGTATCATTACAGTACTGTTTCTTTCCTGCTTCCTTTTGCTTCCGTGGAGTATCACAAGGAAAACCATTGCCTGTGCATTTCTGATGTTTGTAAATGTAAGCACATCCTGGCATCTGAATATCTTATCCAAGGCTTGCACTGCTGCTTCACCATGTCCTGGTCTGTGGCATATATCTTAATGTGGAATCTTTAATATTGATAATTGATTCTAAAAGGCAGAAGCTATCTACTATTTCAAATATCATCATTGTTGCTTCTAAGGATGGCTGCTATTCCTATTTCCTTTAGTTTGATCTTCCTTAATTTAATCTTAGCCCCACTCTTTAACTCTTATTACTAGAACTTGCAGATCCTTTGCATTTCCAAATGACTGTGGATCACTAAATAAGAACCTGTCATACAATCCATTGGTTACTGTGCTCCACTCTGCTTTTCCAGGCTTAGATATCTTAGGTTTCCTTTGTGAAATTGCCATTTTAAAATAGGATTTTAAAAAAAAATGCTTCAAGAGAACTGGTTTATTTGTGATCACTTCCACTCCCATAAATAGACATGCGGGCAAATAAATAAATAAAGAGAAAAGAAACCTACAGGCTGAAATTCACAGACAGGGAGAAGTTGCTCATCATCTCTCCCTACCCCCCCACCCCCTGCACCCTGACATGCCCCACAACTCCATATCAAAGGAGATAACAAGAATTGCAGTGTAAAACTGCCTGACTTTTATTTCTGTCTTTCCAAGCGATTGGCTTCTTCACTAATAATCGGGATTTATTACTGGGCCCATCTGCTGCCTCTCTAAGGTCAAAAGGTAAACCACAGGCATCGCTGATGTCAC
>NW_015421656.1:0-1407 GCF_001527695.2 Protobothrops mucrosquamatus | reverse complement strand
AATCATCTCTAGCTTTTCTGATTGTACGTCTTCTTCTTTCAAACTTTGTACTTTTATCAGGGGACGTCTGAGACCCTGGACCTGTGGGATTCCCTACCCCCTTCTCATCCACACGCCAGTGCCCATCATCCCCCTTCAGAGACCTCTTTGCAGAAACAGATGAGCCTCATCGGTTCAAGTGCCCCAGTCACAGATCAAGGTGCGTTGCATGTGGTTTCAGTCTGAAGAGGAAGAGCGAAGGTTTTTGTCACGCTTCCCCATCAGAATTTACCACTGTGGATCGCGTTGCCTGCACTGTTCCAGCTGCCGCAGTAATAAGATGCCTCGTCTTCAGCCTCCACATTGGTGATGGCCAAGGATCCTGTACTCCCAGATCTGGTGGCAGTGAACCGATTTGGGATCCCTTCTCCCCTGTTGCTGCAGCCATCACAGTGGACAAAACGAGGCCCTTTCCCTTCTTTCTGTTGATACCAGCCGATGCTGTAGGAACTCTGAGTTGTTCTGCAGGAGATCGTAACGGATCCACCCAGGGAGACGGAGATGGAGGGAGGCTGAGTCCAAGTGGACTGACCATCGATGCCTTTAGATAAAGGTGGGAGGGAAGGAGAGAAAGAGTGAGGAGAGAGAGAAAGAAAGCAGTGCTTATGGATCTAATGCAGCTTTCTTTGGTCTTTGTCATTTCCCAGGGAAGCTGTTCTTAGGAGAATCACAGGCAGATTTTGTTTTGGCCAATTACTTTACCTGTGCAGTAAGTGAGAACTGCCAAGAAAATCACAGCCCAGCCCATGGTCAGCTTTGGCAAGGAATACTCTTTTGAGGAAGCAAATGATAACCTTCTTCAGATCTTCCCCTTTCCTTTCCTTAAAAGCCCTCTGCTTTCTCCTTTCATGCAAATGAGATCCTCTCGCATTGGTTCTAGTAGAAAACTTTCTTTCCCAAAAGCATTTTGGGGTCTTCTGATGTAACCAATGAGCAGAGGAAAGGTTTGCATAGAGGAGATTTGGAAACCAGGAGGAATTAATAGATCTCCATTAAATATCACACACCCTGCTGCTTGTGGAACAGGGAAATTTCTTCAAACAGACTACCTTATACGTGAATTTGACACGGAAATGATGCATGTAGTTATGTAATTCCATCTCAACAGCCTGTCAAACCACAAGTCTAGGGAAGAAGTGGAGGATCACAGTCCATTTGGATATACGGGATAACCAGGTCATAAGCAATCCTCCTATTCTTTTATTTAAAACATTCTGGAACAGGTTACCTGAATTTGACATGGAAATGATACAACTAATTGCGCTGCTCTACTTCATCTCAATAGCATGTAAATTTGCAACTGCAATAGAATCAAGAGCATAATATTTCTTTCAAAAAGGAAAAAGGAAAAAAAAGAAAAATCAACAG
>NW_015421655.1:0-1407 GCF_001527695.2 Protobothrops mucrosquamatus | reverse complement strand
ACTTCAAATAGAAATTTAGCCACAAAAGGAACTGAAGCTTTGTGTGCATCAATTTAAAAGCAGATATTAATTCACTCAGCCCTCAAGTTCATAACATTGTAATGCCTGGTAGTTTAGAAAACTATTCACACAGAGCAGTGTTTTTCAAACTTGGCAACGTTAAGATGTGTAGAGTCAATTCTGGCAACTGAAGTCTACATATCTTAAAGTTGCCAAGGTTACAAAATATTGCTCTAGAACAGCGGTTCTCAACCTATGGGTCGCGACCCCATTTGGGGTTGATTGACCATTTCATGGGGGTCGCCAAGCAAGGCTGTCTGCCATTTTTTTCCCCTTTTCCGGCGGGTGCCTTACCTCCCTTGAGCTGGGCCAGCTGGTGGTCAGCCTGCTCCGTCTCTGCCGTTTGCCAGCTACGCCTCGGCCGGCGCAGGGGGCGGAACCACGCATGCGTGGCTCTCCCGGGCAGGGAAAGTCCTCGACTTACAACCGGTTGGGTAGTCCTCAACTTACGACCGGTTTAGTCCTCGACTTACGACCAGTTTAGTCCTTGACTTACAACCGGTTTAGTCCTCGACTTACGACCGGTTGGGGTCGCGGCATTAAAAAGGTTGAGAACCACTGCTCTAGAAGATCAAGAAGACTGATCCAGTTCCAGGCACTGCATTTTAGGCACTGATAAATGCTAGCATATCTGAAGGTGAGAAGAAGGACTAGGGGTGACATGATAGCAGTTTCCCAATATTTGAGGGGTTGCCACAAGGAAGAGGGGAGAGGGGTCAACCTATTCTCCAAAGCACAAGAAGGCAATAAAATAAACAATTTGTGGAAACTAATCAAGGAGAGAAGCAACCTAAAATTAAGGAGAAATTTCCTAACAGTGAGAACAATTAATCAGTAGTTGTGGGTGCTCCATCATTGGAGGCTTTTAAGAAGAGATGGGACAGTCACTTAATAATAATAATAATAATAATAATAATAATAATAATAATAATAATAATAATAATAATAATAATAATAATAATAATAACTATACAGCGACAAATATTTGGTTTTTAATTGGTTTTATGGGGAATGGCGTTTGTGTGTTTTAATATGCTGTAAGCCGCCCTGAGTCCTATAGGGAGAAGGGCGGCATATAAGTTTATGTAAATAAATAAATAAATAAATAAATAAATAAATAAATAAATAAATAAATAAATAAATAAATAAATAATAATAATAATAATAATAATAATAATAATAATAATAATAATAATAATAATAATAATAATAATAATAATAATAATAAAAGTTGGAAGGGACCTTGGAGGTCATCTAGTCCAACCCCCTGCTCAGGCAGGAAACCCTATACCATTTCAGACAAATGGCTGTCCAGTCTCTTCTTAAAAACTTCCAGTGTTGGAGCAT
>NW_015421654.1:0-1407 GCF_001527695.2 Protobothrops mucrosquamatus | reverse complement strand
CTTTGACTACGGGGAGACTTCGACGGGAGGAAAGGGAATTTACCACCAGCGAAGCATTCCAGTCAAGGATCCACTGAGGGGAGCAGACAGGTCTTTTAAATCCACAGGAGGGTCTGGAACGCCTGCAGGCAAGTATTATAAAAAGGGGTACCTGATCCCATTTGGATCAGAAGAGGGGATTGATCAACCCCTGGAAGATGAGGCATCGTCCTTAAGTCTTCATTAGGTAGGATTGTGTGGGTGGTTAACCATCGCAGTTCCTGCTGAGTGGCCATTGAAATTCCGGGGCTCCAGGTCGATGGTAGTGTTTTTAAGGTAGGATGGGAGGAAAACAGACTAAGGAGGGTGTTGGTCAGACGCCACTCCAGTGTATGTTGGCAAACTTTAAAAAAGGGTTTAGTAGGGATTATGGAACTCCAAGACCAAATCCAGCCATGTTAAAAAGATTCTGTGAATCTGAATGGACCACCTTTGGCGTAAGGTGGCCCAAAGAGGGGTTGGCGCACCCAGAGCTCATGGCACGGGTTCATCAAATTGTGACTGGAAGGGGTTATTGGGATCAATATCCTTACATAGACTAATGGCAGATTAATATTACAGAAAAGCCTAAATGGTTAGCTAAGTGTCAAATAGAATGTGCAAAGATATATTTGGCAACCCAAAAAGCAAAACCTCAGAAACCTAAGATTCTGAGCCAGGAAGATAGGGAGGAACTTGCCAGACCCCCTCCCTATGTTCCTAGAAGAGAAGAAGGGGAAATTCATCAGCAACATCCCCCCTTAGAGGCTCCTCTGGCTGAAAGGGATGAAGTCCACCTTAAACCAGAAGCCGGAGCAGAGGAAGAGATAAATTTTGATATGAATATAAAGAGTTTATTTGAATCAGCTAAATGCAGTCAACTGTGAGAGCTTCTGGTTTATTTTCACCAATAGAGAAATTAAAATTCTCTAACAGGTTATGGGCCCAGAGCTTACTAAGGACTGCATTGTAATTTAAAGCTGGAAGAAATTGCCTGTGTTTAGAAAGTATAAGAACAAGGCAGAAATAGCAGAATGGCTGCAATGGAATTTAAGGAAAGTTCTGTGCCTCGTTTAGGCCAAAAAAATTACATTATATGGGCTGCGAAGATGGAATGTTTGCTGAGAGCAAAAGAGCTGTGGTATATTGTAGAAAATCCCCCACAAGTGTTTGCAGCTATTGATCAGAAAAGCCATGATCAAGCCATGGCTTATCTCATCTTGAATTTAGATGATGAACAGTTTCTAAATGTTGCAAATTTAAAGACTGCAAAGGAAATTTGGCTGAAGTTGAGAGCTGTGCACGTGAATGTTTCTGCATGCAATATAGTGCAATTGTCAAGAAAACTTTACAGAGCCTGTTTGCAACCAGGTGAATCTGTGGAACAGC
>NW_015421653.1:0-1407 GCF_001527695.2 Protobothrops mucrosquamatus | reverse complement strand
ATCATGAAAGCCTTCAGAGATAGAAATGCAAAATATTATGCTCCACTAGTTCTACTCTTATTTGATTGGGTGTTTTTACAAATAGAAATGAGGATTTATTTATGTCTAGCATTTCACATTATGTGATTTCACAAGGTTTTCTTCCAACTCCCTTGTTTAGTCTCACCTCAGCTATGTATATAAATATATATATATATATGTAGTATATAAATAAATCTAGAATATAAAAAATATTTCTTAAATATCTATTAAGAAAGTGTTGCATTTTAGCAGCATTTCTTAGCTGGCTTTTCTTTTTCAGACCATAGTCTTCCAAAAGCAGCTTATAATATGAAAGATACAATTCAGTATTTATATATTATATTCATAATCACAGTTAAAGACATTTAAGCTAACCAGTTAAATGAAGCCTAATCTGAAATAAATTAAGAAGCAATATTAAAAAGTGCCATATCAACAAAACAAAACCTTTTCAGTTAAAAGTCAGTGAACATAAATACCTTTTAATAATATGAAGCCAAGTATGACTTTGCCCTGGGAGAAAAATAATAGCATAGACACCAACATTTCTGATTCCCACTTAATGATGTGATAGCAAGAAAGTCCTTTGAAAATTATCTTAACTCAAAGAATATTCAAATAATATTGGTAGACTTAAATCACATGGAACCCAAGCATGTAATCAGAAGCCCCAAGTCCCCATGTGACTCTTTTATTGTTTGTGGCATCCTGCTTAGTTGTCAAAAATTGTTTCTAGTATTTAGGAAATGAAAAAAATGCCTAAAATGCCTAAAATGCCCAGCTATATAGAAGAATGTAGACTTCATTGGGCTATCTCAAGAACCAAATCAGGATTAGGGTACTTACTTGGGGGGACAGGAGAGAACAGCTATCAGAGCCAACTATTTATATACTGCTTCCAATAAAACTACAGAGATATGTTCATAAATTCAATAATACATTGATTTTGTAATTTTTATTGGTTTAGAACATGGTTTTTTACTCTATTAAATTTGCAGGGAGGCTTCTCTTATTTATTTATTTTTAGTTTTTCTTTCCCCAAAAGATGAGAAATCCATGTTTCTAGCACCGTTCTAGCCTTTTTGCATTTTTATGATCTGTGTGTCACTGTGGTCCTTGTTCACTCCCAATATTAAGAGTGACTCAAATCAACAAACCTCTGATGCATGATATTGAATAATAATGATAATACTAAAAACACCTTTTGACTTCAGTGCAACTAATGCAGCTGATAGAGAACAGATATGCCGCAAGTGTAGGAAACTTGTATGAATAGCTACAAAAGTGTCCATGGATAACTTAGAATCATAGGCTTCATAATCTTGATTAGAAAATAAAATGGGTAGGTTCTTTAAGTTCACAGCTTACTTTATGAATGTATCTGCC
>NW_015421652.1:0-1407 GCF_001527695.2 Protobothrops mucrosquamatus | reverse complement strand
CTTGTGTAAGGCCAGGTTTGAATCCTGAGCCAACATTTGTATGACTTGTTCTAAAATCCTCCGGGCTCAGTCTTGGAAAGCTGCTCTATAAATTGGGCTGCTGCGATTGTTGCCCGTCTCAGTTTGGCTTTTTGAACGGAGAGAAAGACCTCATAAAACACTCCAGCCAAGGCTGCATGCAGCTTGTGTAAAAAAAAAAGCCACTTTGAGTGGACTTGGCGTCGACCTTGTCTTGAATCACAGCCAGCATTGCTTGGCCGATGGTCAGCAAATGCCTCCACCCTTTGTTCTGGCATGAAATGCAAAGGTCCTGGATGCCTTTGCAGCAATAACTTGTCGAAGTGGGGGGGGGGGGGAATTGTACTAGCCAAACAGATCCTGGCACTGTTTATTCTCCTGGATGGTCCTAGCTTACATCTGCACAGTATTTTGTTAGCACTTTGCATCTTTGAACGGAGCTGAATGCCAGCCCACATTCTCCAGGGACTTTCGTCCAGCTGGAAAGAGTGTGTCAAACCCGCAGGGCAGTTGTGTGGCCTCCAGAGCTGATTGCAGGAAAGAGAATGAGCGAGTGCACGTTAGGTGATGGGCTGTCAAAACATTTAAATTGGATCTTCACGCCCTGTGCTCGGCCCTGGAGGGCTCTCTGGATGGAAGATGTTGCAATGGAGAAGGAAACAGGAAATGTCCTGGGCCAGTAGATCAGCCAAGAGATGGGCTGAACTTGACCGCACCGTGATAATTGTTAATAATAATAATAATAATAATAATAATATTGCAGCAATGAAATCCAATTTCCAGGGTTGTATACATATTTATAGATGTATATACTGAGAAGGTTAGATAAATAGAAGTATTAATGTAAGAGAAAATTAATCTTATTGTATATAATACAGATAGGGAAATTTGGAGAGAGGAGTTGCTCGGACATTACCCCCGAATTGTATCTGAAGAGGGACGAGAGGGAAGAAAGGAGAGGAGAGAGAAAAGAGTAAAGGAGGGGAGAAGGAAGTAGGAAGGTTGGAGGAGAGAGTGGTGAAAGAGGAGAGGAGAGGAAGAAGAGGGAAGTAGGGAAGAAAGAGAAGGAAGGGAGAAAGGAGAGGAGAGAGAAAAGAGTAAAGGAGGGGAGAAGGAAGTAGGAAGGTTGGAGGAGAGAGTGGTGAAAGAGAAGAGGAGAGGAGAGGAAGAAGAGGGAAGTAGGGAAGAAGAGAGAAGGAAGGGAGAAAGAAGGTAGAGAAGAAGGAGTGGGGATGCAGTAAAAGGGGAAATGGGCGAGCAACACCAAAAGTCATGTGCATGTATTTATTTCATTAAAAGTATCTTATATATAAGAATGTAAAAAGAATGTATGTTAATATCTGATAAATATCACAGTATATGTATGGGGGAGAGTTTGGAAAAATAAAA
>NW_015421651.1:0-1407 GCF_001527695.2 Protobothrops mucrosquamatus | reverse complement strand
AATGAGCCAAGTAGAAAGCGCTTGGAGTAAATGCGAGAGAAGGCTGATCCAAGAAGAAAGCGCTTGGGGGAAATGTGAAAGAAGGGTGAATGAGCCAAGCAGAAAGAACTTGGAGTAAATGCGAGAGAAGGCTGAATGGGCCAAGCAGAAAGAACTCGGAGTAAATGCGAGAGAAGGCTGAATGAGCCAAGAAGAAAGCACTTGGAAGAAATGCGAGAGAAGGGTGAATGAGCCAAGCAGAAAGCGCTTGGAGGTAAAACGAGAAAAGTATGAATGGGCCAAGTAGAAAGAACTTGGAAGAAATGTGAGAGGAGTGTGAATGAGCGAAGCAGAAAGCGCTTGGAGGAAATGCGAGAGAAAGGTGAATGAGCCAAGCAGAAAGCGCTTGGAGAAAATGCGAGAGAACGGTGAATGAGCAAAGCAGAATGCGCTTGGAGTAAATGTGAGAGAAAACTGATTCAAGAAGAAAGCGCTTGGAGGAAATGTGAGAGAAGGGTGAATGAGCCAAGCAGAAAGAACTTGGAGTAAATGCGAGAGAAGGCTGAATGGGCCAAGCAGAAAAAAGTTGGAGTAAATGCGAGAGAAGGCTGAATGACCAAGCAGAAAGCGCTTGGAGGAAAGGCGAGAGAAGGGTGAATGAGCCAAGCAGAAAGTGCTTGGAGGAAATGCGAGAGAAGGCTCCCGAGGACGTGGACAGGATCCTGGGGAGGCTGAATGCAACCACATGTTTACTGGATCCGTGCCCCTCCTGGCTGGTACTGGCTGCCCGGGAGGGTACACGAGCCTGGCTCCAGGGAATTATAAACACTTCTTTATGGGAGGGTGTCTTCCCCGGAGCCTTGAAGGAGGCGGTAGTGAGGCCCCTCCTTAAGAAGCCTTCCCTGGACCCAGATGTATTAGCTAACTATCGCCCGGTCTCCAACCTTCGCTTTGTGGCGAAGGTTGTTGAGAGTGTGGTTGCGAAGCAATTCCCCCGGCGCCTGGAGGAAACAGTCTATCTAGACCCGCTCCAGTCGGGCTTCAGGCCGGGATACAGCACGGAAACGGCATTGGTCACACTGGTGAATGATATCTGGAGGGCCCGGGACAGGGGTCATTCCTCTGTCCTAGTTCTTTTGGACCTCTCAGCGGCTTTTGATACTGTGGACCACGGTATCATGCTGCGGCGCCTGGTGGAGTTGGGAGTGGGAGGCACCGTTATGCGGTGATTCTCCTCCTTCCTCACCGACCGCACGCAGTCTGTATTGGCAGGGGGACAGAGGTCGACCCCAAGGCCCCTAACTTGTGGGGTGCCACAAGGGTCGGTCCTCTCCCCCCTATTGTTCATTATTTATGTGAAGCCGCTGGGTGAGATCATCCGTGGCTTTGGGGTGGATTTCCATCAGTACGCTGATGATACTCAGCTGT
>NW_015421650.1:0-1407 GCF_001527695.2 Protobothrops mucrosquamatus | reverse complement strand
GAAAACAACCACGTTCAAGGAGCACCAGGGATCCCTCAAAATAAGTACCGGTATTCTTAAGCACCAATAGGAAATATTCTGTTGTATAAAAGACCAGCATTTCTGCAAAATTCCTTTTTTAGTGGGGCTCCAAAACAAATCCGTATAAACAGCTTACACTTACCCAATTTTATTGATGTAAGTGCATCCATGTTTAAAATGAGATAAGACGACTAACAGTCAATATTCAACGTTCAGTTGTTGAATCCATAGCAAAAGGGGGAAAAAAACTGTAAATGAATATTTTGTGGTTCGACTCCATTTATTTTAAAACCACTACCTTAAAACACGTCAGATAATATGGAGCTTTAAAAACGTGTCGTATTGAAAGATGTCCAGGAGGCTAAACTTGTTAAATGCGTATTTTGAAAATAAGTCACTTTCAACCCTTTGTTACTTTTTATATATTTATATATAAATTATTATATTAATATTTATATATATTATATATTTTATATTCTCATACAAAACCGCAAACCTAATAGGTCTCTCGCAAGTTTTGTAATACTTATGCTACTTGTCTGTTTATTAAGAATGAACTCGGGAAAAAAAGGTTTATTTTTTAAAAAAGAAAAAAAAATATTTACCTTTGTCGAGCTGCTTGCCAGCTAAGACATTTTAATTGGAAGTTGTTAGCAAACTTCCCTGAGGTGGAGACGAGGGTTTAAATTTTTAACCTTAAGGAGTAATTTTTGGTTTATGAAAAAATTAATACAGGAATTATTCAGAGTCTGCGTTTTTTTCCTCTTTAAGCTAGGTCTGCTTTCATATAACTTTCAGCTAGTCTCAGGATTGGGACCATAATGGAGCCCACACCCATTACGGCCTCATGTTACAATGGCTGTTAAGTGAAGCATCTCATCCAATGTCCCCTGAATTTGGATCATGTGACCCTAGAGGATGTTGCAATGGTCATAAGGGTGAAAAACGGTCATAAGTCACTTTTTTCAGTGCTATTGTAACTTTGAACAGTCATTAAGCGATCGTAGGTTGGGGACTCCCTGTATTGATATATCACAGGGTTAGGCAACCTTGGCTCTTTTATGACTCATGGACTTCAACTCCCAGAATTCCTGAGCCAGCCACGCTGAGGCTCAGCTTGGAAACCTCTCCCTTTCCCCTCAGCGTGGCTGGCTGAGGAATTCTGGGAGTTGAAGTCCATGAGTCATAAAAGAGCCAAGGTTCCCCACCCCTGCCCTATATCAGGGGTCCTCAGCCTTGGCAACTTTAAGACTTGTGGACTTCAACTCCCAGAATTCCTGAGCCAGCCACACTGAGGGAAAAGGGAGAGGTTTCCAAGCTGAGCCATGCTGGCTCAGGAATTCTGGGAGTTGAAGTCCACAAGTCTTAAAGTTGCCAAGGCTGAGG
>NW_015421649.1:0-1407 GCF_001527695.2 Protobothrops mucrosquamatus | reverse complement strand
GCAGCCCGCCCGCCCGCCTGCCCGCAGCCTCACCTGCAACTCCGCAGACTCCTCCGAGGTAGCGAGGTCGCCGCCCCTTTAAGGGCTTCTCCCGGACCCGCTCCCTTCTCCCCTTTAGGCCACGCCTCCGCGGCTCGCGCGGCCACACGCCGCCGCTTCCCCATGGAAACGTGTCACTTTTTGTCCCGCCCTCTGCCCATCCCTCTTCGTACGGAAAGGGGCGAGGGTCAAAAAGGTATGCCCCCAAAGGTGCCACGCATCCTTTGGATGGAGCTGGTGGGGGGTCTTTCCCGCCGGAGGAGGCTGCAAATGGGTGTGTGTGTGTGTGTGTTCTCAGCCCGGAAGAAAAACGACAAAGTTCTGAGCTGCTCGTCTGTGCTTTTATATTTTCAAGGCGTTCAGTTTCCCAGCACCCAGCTTGGGTAACCCTGCATGGTTGGGAAAGAGGCAAGTTGTCTTTTGCACTCTTCACAAGAGAGGCTAATATCTGAACTGCAATAGAATATTCTGTGTTGGTCAAGTGTGATTGGACACACAAGGAATTTGTCTCGGGGGCTCTCGGCGTACGTACAAACAACAGAGTAATACACCAGTAGGGGTAGAAGGTAATAGGAAAGATGAGAAGGATAGGAGCAATGCAGCCCTCCTACATGGGTAAATATCCTTAGCCATAAGTCAGTGCTGTGGGAAATAGGTGTTCAGCAGTGTGATGGCATGGGGGGGGGGGGGAACTGCCATTGTGTCCAGTTGTTTTGGCAATGCAATTTGTTGTTGTTAGTTGCGAAGTCGTGTCCAACCCATTGCGACCCCATGGACAACGTTCCTCCAGGCCTTCCTGTCCTCTACCATCTTCTGGAGTCCATTGAAGCTCACGCCTCCTGCTTCAGTGACTCCATCCAGCCACCTCATTCTCTATCGTCCCCTTCTTCTCTTGCCCTCCATCTTTCCCAGCATCAGGCTCTTCTCCAGTGAGTCCTTCCTTCTCATTAGGTGGCCAAAGTACTTGAGTTTCAACTTCAGGATCTGGCCTTCTAAAGAGCAGTCAGGGTTGATCTCCTCTAGGACTGACCGGTTTGATAGCCTTGCAGTCCAGGGGACTCGCAGGAGTCTTCTCCAGCACCAGAGTTCAAAGGCCTCCATTCTTTGGCGCTCAGTCTTTCTTATGGTCCAACTTTCACAGCCATACATTGCAACTGGGAAAACCATGGCCTTGACTATACGCACTTTTGTTGGCAGGGTGATGTCTCTGCTTTTTAGTATGCTGTCTATATTTGCCATAGCTTTTCTCCTCAGGAAGCCCTCCTACATGGGTAAATATCCTTAGCCGTAAGTCAGTGCTGTGTAAAATAGGTTGTTCAGCAGTGTGATGGCATGGGTGGGAAAACTGCCTTTGTGTCCAGTTGTTTT
>NW_015421648.1:0-1407 GCF_001527695.2 Protobothrops mucrosquamatus | reverse complement strand
ACATCTTGACAAGGTGTCATCTTTAAACAAACCTGAAATGACTTCCAAGAGTAGCATCAGTTTCAATCCATTTCTGAAATCATCTTCAATGTTCTCAATCTGGGTTCCAGCTTTCCGCAGATGAGAATTGCACCAAGCTGTAAACGTCTGCAAATGAAGTGAAGGACTTGGTTAAAAAAAGCTATTCACTTTCAATAATAAGCCGTGGCTGCTCAGTTTCAGGCATTAACGTCCTGAGTCAAAATTGAAACACTACAATTCTAGAAATGTTTGGCTCACTTTATGAGAAATGTACATCAAAGGTCCCCAACCTTTTCAGCACCAGGAACAGCTCCATGGAGAATGGTTTTGTGTGCTGCCTGCATCCAGTGGGTGGGGCTTTACTTGTTTGTGTGGACCTGGCATGCCGCGGACCAGTACTGGGCCAGGATTGGGGGTTTGGGGACCCCTGATGTACATCACATCTGTCTTGTATTTAGCAAAGAACAGGGGACATTTATAGGATTTTAATAAATCAGGCTTGTCAGATGCTATATTTTTTCTATCCTGCTCTATGGAGTAGAGAGTTGGTCTCTGACAGAAGGCCACCTGAAGAGACTAGAAGCATTTGAAATGTGGATTTACAGGCGGCTGTTACGTATAAGCTGGGTTGACAAGATCAGAAATGAGGTGATAAGCCGCCTGGGAAAGCCAAGGGAAATCATCAGAACAATTAAAAAAAGAAAATTAGAATATTTCGGACGTGTGATGCGACACCCAGAAAAATATGGCATACTCCATTTAATCATTAAAGATGATTAGGGGACTGGAGGCTAAAACATATAAGGAACGGTTGCTGGAATTGGGTATGTCTAGTTTAATGAAGAGAAGGACGAGGGGGGACATGATAGCAGTGTTCCAATATCTCAGGGGCTGCCACAAAGAAGAGGGAGTCAAGCTATTCTCCAAGGCGCCTGAAGGCAGGATGAGAAGCAAAGGATGGAAACTGATCAAGGAGAGAAGCAACCTAGAACTAAGGAGAAACTTCCTGACAGTTAGAACAATTAACCAGTGGAACAACCTGCCTCCAGAAGTGGTGAATGCTCCAACACTGGAGGTTTTTAAGAAGAGACTGGACAGCCATTTGTCCGAAATGGTGTAGGGTTCCTGCCTGAGCAGGGGGTTGGACTCGATGACCTCCAAGGTCCCTTCCAACTTTATTATTATTATTATTATTATTATTATTATTATTATTATTATTATTATTATTATTATTATTATTATTATTATTATTATTATTATTTCCTAGTGATTGGCCCAAAGTCACTCAGCTGGCTTTAATGGCTAAATTGGGGCTAGAATTCACCGTCTTCTGGCTTCCAGCTTGGTGCCTTCATCACTAGTCCAAACTGGCTCTTTCTGTGACAG
>NW_015421647.1:0-1407 GCF_001527695.2 Protobothrops mucrosquamatus | reverse complement strand
ATAATAATAATAATAATAATAATAATAATAATAATAATAATAATAATAATAATAATAATAATAATAATAATAATAATAATAATAATAATAATAATAATAAAGTTGGAAGGGACCTTGGAGGTCATCTAGTCCAACCCCCTGCTCAGGCAGGAAACCCTATACAATTTCAGACAAATGGCTGTCCAGTCTCTTCTTAAAAACTTCCAGTGTTGGCACGTTCACCGCTTCTGGAGGCAGGTTGTTCCACTGGTTAATTGTTCTAACTGTCAGGAAGTTTCTCCTTAGTTCTAGGTTGCTTCTCTCCTTGATCAGTTTCCACCCATTGCTTCTTGTCCTGCCTTCGGGCGCTTTGGAGAATAGCTTGACTCCCTCTTCTTTGGGGCAGCCGCTGAGATATTGGAAGACTGCTATCATGTCCCCCCTCGTCCTTCTCTTCGCTAAACTAGACATACCCAATTCCAGCAACCGTTCCTTATATGTTTTAGCCTCCAGTCCCCTAATCATCTTTGTTGCTCTTCTCTGCACTCTTTCTAGAGTACAGAGGGAAAGGCAAGACTAGTTGTAGATGTAGACTTTTCTGTAGAAATAATACAACTGTTAGGAGCAAAGAACCAGGAAAACTCACTGAGTTCAAAGCAGTTTATTATTACTACTGACACAATAGAATCTAGATAACTAATGGAACTAGATAAATTGGCACTAGATAAAGTTCAACAAAACTTGGGTCTCTTGTGCTTGCACAATGATTCCAAACTGATGACACATTTAACCCTGCCTTCCGACTCAACCTGCTCTTCTCCTAGAACAACATCTGAACCTACGTTTGGTACTACGCATTGCTATTAGCAGTCATAGTCCATTCCTTGTCTAGTTCCCATGGATGATTTATTTCACTGGTGACACATTTCTCACCAACCTGTAGAGTGTTGAAGTGAAGTGTGGAGGTGTCTGTTTGGGCCCATTCTAAAATATGAGCTGACAACATTTGGAGATGCTCAAACAATAGTTGCCCCCAAACTCAAAGATAAGTACTTATAAACTGGCTCCTTATTTATTTGAAATAGTATAATGTGGCTAGGCAGATGAATGCATAAATAAACAAACTGTCCAAATTCATTTGTTGGCAACTTGGGCAATTGTTTTTACTACCAACCTCAAATTTATTTTCTTCTTCTTCTTCTTTGGAAGCCTGTATCAATTGGTTAATTAGGGGGAAAGTCGGGAGCATGGCAGATATGTGATTGAGTAATTTACAGTGATAATTAACAGTTGTCCTGACTAGTTCAGACTGAAGCATTGATTGGTTTGCATCTGTAGGCAGAGTATCACAGAATAATGATAACAGGGTTACACTCAATGACTTGGAGAGCCATATTAAAATGGGAAGTTATTGAATTCTATCTCTTT
>NW_015421646.1:0-1407 GCF_001527695.2 Protobothrops mucrosquamatus | reverse complement strand
AATAATAATAATAATAATAATAATAATAATAATAATAATAATAATAATAATAATAATAATAATAATAAAGTTGGAAGGGACCTTGGAGGTCATCTAGTCCAACCCCCTGCTCAGGCAGGAAACCCTATACCATTTCGGACAAATGGCTGTCCAGTTTCTTCTTAAAAACTTCCAGTGTTGGCACATTCACCGCTTCTGGTGGCAGGTTGTTCCACTGGTTACTTGTTCTGTCAGGAAGTTTCTCCTTAGTTCTAGGTTGCTTCTCTCCTTGATTAATTTCCACCTGTTGCTTCTTGTCCTGCCTTCAGGCACCTTGGAGAATAGCCTGACTCCCTCTTCTTTGTGGCAGCCCCTGAGATATTGGAACACTGTTATCATGTCCCCCCTCGTCCTTCTCTTCGTTAAACTAGACATACCCAAGTTGCTTGAATAAATCACCACTTGTATATCTTCCCTGAGCTTTGCTGCACGCAAGCTGTACTTCCCCCGCCACTTGCTCATTCTCCCCGACCTAGCAGCAGCTAACCCAAGCCCCAGCATGTTTGTCCTGTGCTTCCCTGGCCACTTGTGCAGCCATTTACCTTCCTGCTAGCCTACTTGCAAGACATCTGGAACTTGGCCGTTTCCCTATTGACTTTGGTTGTTGGAAACCGGCAGGAAATTGCAAGGAAGTGCTCATTTAACGACCCAAGATCCTCACTTAATAGTGGAACTGTGGAAATACTATAGGCAGGGCTTTTTTTTGTCATAGAACGCCCAGAACGGAGTTCCGGCACCTTTTTTGGATGGAACCTTGTAGGGTAGGCAAGGCGGGTTGTATGACATGTCTGAGTTCTGGCACCTTTTTCTTTTACAAAAAAAAAGCACTGGCTATAGGTAAATGGTGCAGTCATGGGATGTTGGGTTTTACAACCACATCACTTAGTGATGGAAATTCCAATCCCAATTGCTATTGTACAGAACTACCTGTACTTAGCACCTACAGTATCTGCAACTTCTTAAAAAAAGCTGCATTTTCCCAGGAATTGTGTACTTGGTTGTTGTTTTTTTTTAGAGAAGCAAAGAAATGAATTGTGCACTTGTCCCTCACTACTACAATCTCACCAATCTTGAAAAGAGGTGCTGGCTGCAAACAAGTGTTAAACCTTCATAGACCAATGCATCTTTTTGTCATTAAATCCTTAACCAGTCCTTATATAAAGAAAATAAAGAAAATGTGTGTTATACTTTATGATAAAATATAAAACTATGTAATTTTTGGAAAGTTTACCATGTTTTAGAAGATTAAACTGAGGGAGGAATTAAATAATAAAATTTCAAGTCTCCGGAAGTCATGCTTGACTTGAAGGAGACTCTACTTTCAAGAATGGCTTCAACAGGGATAAAGGTGGGCCTTTTCAATGGTTG
>NW_015421645.1:0-1407 GCF_001527695.2 Protobothrops mucrosquamatus | reverse complement strand
TTCTATTCTATTCTATTCTATTCTATTCTATTCTATTCTATTCTATTCTATTCCATTCCATTCCATTCCATTCCATTCCATTCCATTCTATTCTATTCTATTCCATTCCATTTGTCTATTCTATTCTATTCTATTCTATTCTATTCTATTCTATTCTATTCTATTCTATTCTATTCTATTCTATTCTATTCTACTCTACTCTACTCTACTCTTAAGCAAAATTTGGACCCAAGAATTTCTTCCAATTTTCTGGATTGGCTGCAGACCACGTATAGTGTGCCATAAAAACAGTTATTGCAGAAGTGAATATGGCACATTAAATATCTTATTTTATAAACTAATTCTCCCTGCTTATTTGTCTCTTCTCATCTTATTCATGTGTAAAAACATTCCCCTTTAAAAAAAACATAAATAATTTTAGGTTTTATGACCTCGATTCTGGACTTATGTTCAGTCTAGAGGAATACCAGTTTAAAAATATAATTTTCCTTCTTTCCAGATTGAAGCATTCCTGTTTTTTGTGTGTTGGGTGTGATTTACACGCTGCATCTTGGACAATCATAGCTTACTGACAGCGATTGTGAAAACAAGCGGGAGATTTGCACAGGTGTAAAATGCAATCCAAAAGCACCTCTAAAATGAATGCCAAGGAAGTTGTGGGAATTTCCCCCCCCCCCAAGCTGAAGTTAAAGTTCTGGAGACAGCCTATAAAAACCCTGGTCGATTTTCTACTTCAAAAAAAAGATTGCGAAATACATTTTGGTATGTCATCCAAAAAAAATACGCAATTCTTACTGCAAGGGGGGGGGATTTTTAGTTGCAGCCTAATTGAATTGGCTGATCACTAGAATAATTGAGTGAGATTCCTTGGTTTGGGGCAACGGGCTGAATTATTTCATTATCATCTCCGCACTAGCAGCGTTAGATGTTCTCTGTGGCATTCCTAAGCTCCTCTCACTTTTGCCAGCCTTACTCGTTGCAACAAAAGTGATATTGGTAAGGCTTGAAAAGGAAACCGCTCAATTCGGCCTTAGACAAGTCTTTGTCTTTGGGGAAGGCTCCAACTTTCCAAGGCCATTTTATGTTATCTGTGTTTGTGCCAGCGGGTGTTGAATTTGCAAGAAGTAGAAGATGGTTCTATATCTCCATCTAGCGGACGGACATTGTAATCCACTTTTTACTGTTTTAACTCTTCGTTTCATTTGATTTCATCCAACTGGTCTCCCTGTAGGAATTTCAGGATCCCTTTTTTAAGCCAGCATTTAGCATGAGCACTGAGTTAAAAAGGCAGAGGAGGCTTTGTTTCTAAGCCAGGGGTCTTCAAACTTGGCCCTTTTATGACTTGTGGACTTCAGCTCCCAGAATTCCTCAGCCAGCTTGCCTGGCTGAGGAATTCTGGGAGTTGAA
>NW_015421644.1:0-1407 GCF_001527695.2 Protobothrops mucrosquamatus | reverse complement strand
TCTTGAGGGCGCGGCGAAAGGAAGGGAGATCAGGGATAACCCTGATCTCTGGGGGCAGTTCATTCCAGAGGGTGGGAGCTCCCACAGAGAAGGCCCTCCCCCTTGGGGTCGCCAGCCGGCACTGTCTGGCTGACGGCACCCTGAGGAGACCCACTCTATGGGAGCGTACCGGTCGATGGGAGGTACTCTGCGGCAGGAGTAACTAATATCTTCCTTTTCCATAATAAAATCTCACTTCCAGCGTCATCAACTTAACCATCCTTTGGCTTATGAAGCTTATTAAGCATTCCCTGCAAGTCTGTCGTTGCAGATCTCTTTGGCCTCGCCCCTCCCACTGGTTCCGAAGTCGGTGAATATGTTATAGATACAATTTCTTTTTGCTGTTGCTCTCTTTCTTTACGCCTATAAGCAGCACGGGTCATCCTTTGAATTCACTCCCAACTTTTGTTGATTCTGAGGATCTCCTGCAGATAATGACATGGCCCCAGGCAATTCCACAAGTTGCTCCATCAAATCTTCCTGTGCTTTAAATGTCGATGATGGTGACAAATCAGCTTTCAGGACCGACAAGTAAAAATCTTTAGCTTTTTGAACAGAATTTAATCTGTATCTGGTCCCAGCAAAATTTACCACAATGCCCAAAGGAATTTCCCATCTAAAAGGCATCTGCCACTTCTTTAACTCCTGAGCCAAAAAAGTAAAGTCCTTTCTTCTTCTTAAAATCTTAGAAGGTATTTCTTTTAAAAGTATAATATCTTGTGCAGCAATTTGAAATTTCTGCTGATAAAAAAGCTGTATAATTTCATTGCGACGTACTCTTGTGGTAAAATAAACAACCACATCTCTAGGTATATTTCTCTGACGTGCAACCCAGGAGTTTACTCTAAAAAAATTTCTATTTCTCCACAAATCACCTCTGGGTTGCAGTTCAATACCAGGGCCAAAGCTGTACAATTTCCTCCTTAAGTTTCTCTTGTAAGTCCTCCTTAAGACCCCTAATTCTCAGGGCAAATTCCATTTCTCTGTACTGTGACATTACCATGTCATTTTGAAGAACTTCCACGCCTTCTTCTACTTTCTCAAGTCTGTCCTCTGTTCCTTCCATTTTCTCCACTAATTCATCCACCCGTCCCTCTATACAATCAATATGAACTGCTAGTCCTTGAAAGATATGTGATATATTTTCACAAAGTTCCTGATTTTTCTTTTCCAAAAGTTCTTCTGTTTGTTTCACAGTCTGCAATGAGGACTTAGCTAAAGCCTCTTGTAGATCTTTAAGTGTAATGGAAGGAGGAGGTGATGGTGGGGGAGATCTAGGTTTTTGTTGTTGAATTTGCACAACAGGAGAAGAAATAGCTGTTTTAGGCAATGCAGAAACTCCAGTACGTTTTGAAGCCATTCTGCCAA
>NW_015421643.1:0-1407 GCF_001527695.2 Protobothrops mucrosquamatus | reverse complement strand
CCAGTGTTGGAGCATTCACAGCTTCTGGAGGCAGGTTGTTCCACTGGTTAATTGTTCTAACTGTCAGGAAGTTTCTCCTTAGTTCTAGGTTGCTTCTCTCCTTGATTAGTTTCCATCCGTTGCTTCTTGTCCTGCCTTCAGGCGCCTTGGAAAATAGCTTGACTCCCTCTTCTTTGTGGCAGCCCCTGAGATATTGGAATACTGCTATCTAGTCCAACACCATGCTTGGGCAAGAAACCCTATACCATTTCAGACAAATGGTTGTCCAATCTCTTCTTAAAAACTTCCAGTGTTGGAGCATTCACAACTTCTGGAGGAAAGTTGTTCCATTGATTAATTGTTCTAACTGTCAGGAAAGTATCAAAACAAAGCCAAAACTCACAGCCACTTTTTCCAAGAATATTTTAGTAATTTGATGCAATTACAAAGAAATGTACATTACTGTAATGTTACAAATGTTGTGAGGAGAGGGGATATCTTGCTTCAGGTTGATAAGGAACCATTGGTGAGTATCCCAAAGATGCTTTTTCGAAAGGTAACTGGACTTTCTGTTTTTTTTTCTCCTGAAGTTGCTTTGCCATGACAACCATGACCCTGATGACTGAGAATTCCGTAGACATTTAACCATTGATGAGCACTCTGAATATAATGTTTCAGCCCCATTCGATATCCACTTAACCGTCATGCCATTCAACCCCTACTCAACTGTAATGCTAAACTGAATGTTGTGGGTTTGCTGGAATCAAGATATATTATATCTAAAGCATTCCCACATGAAGCAGGAAATGGCAAACCACTTCCAAAATCTTTCCAAGACAACTGCAGGGATTTGCCCAAACAGTCACCAGGAGTTAATACCGACTCAAAGGCATCAAAAGCAAAAAATACTACATCCTAAAACAGATTATTCTCACATATGGCAGAAAATCCCATAAGCACCTTCCCAACCTTGGCAGTAAAGACACAATAAACAACACATTAAATAGCAGCTTGCTGCCTTTTCCTAACACCCAACATCAGCTGCTGAGATGGCTGCCCTTCTCTGCCTAACAGGAAAGCTGGTCCAGCCTGGTGGGATGAAGTTTATGCAAACTCTGACAGGCTTAAGCTACGTCAGCTCCATCAAGAATTTAGAGGTCTCAGACACAGACGTCACTGGCCAGCCCATTCATATTCCAGGAATTTGGGACTAAATGCCTAGATTTCTGTAATTCTTGGGGGAAAAATGAGACAGCATTTAAGACCTCACAGGAGAAATATCGGTAATAACAATTGGAAGGAAAGAAGGAAGGAAGGAAGGAAGGAAGGAAAGAAGGAAGGAAGGAAGGAAGGAAAGAAGGAAGGAAGGAAGGAAGGAAGGAAAGAAGGAAGGAAGGAAAGAAGGAAGGAAGGAAGGAAGGAAAGAAG
>NW_015421642.1:0-1407 GCF_001527695.2 Protobothrops mucrosquamatus | reverse complement strand
GCACACGAGCTTACCATCAAAATGGAACTGATTTAATTAATATTGTTTTTTCTATTCCAAAATCTAATTTTCAATTTTATTTTCAGGATAACTTATCTCTTCAGTATATAGGCTGTATTTCATATCACCTGCCTAAAGATCCTTGACTTGCTTGTTTAATGACTTTTTCCTTTCCTGTCCATCCTCTGCTTTCTTCTTCTTCCTTGCCACAAGCTCCTATTGTCTTTAGGAGTAGGAGATGGAGGGAGAACGAGAGGAGCAGTTGTTTACAAAGATCCTCATGATGTTACCTAAAAAGTGTCCTACACTGCAATACAGTCCTCACCACAATGCTCAGAATTAGCTGCTGCTATCTTGGCTTTTCACATCTTTTCTCAACAGTCTTTTAACTTACTCTCTGACTCTCATTATGTGTGCCAACTTATTTTTAATCTTCCAGGTGCTTACATCACACCCAGGATTGACCCCAATTTTATGACTTTGTTTTTCCTTTGACAGCAGCTGCTACAAGATATTTTATTTTTCATATGCGCAGTCATTTTTCCCTTCCTGGGCCTATTTTTTTAATGTTTTCTTAAACCCCGTATTTTTGCCACTAATCAACTATGGCAAATGGATGTTACCCATATTCTTTATTTATTTTTATTTTTTTTGGCTTCCTGGAAATGTGTTCATTGATCTATTGATACCTATTCAGGAACAATTTGGGCCACGCCTCACAGGAGACACAGCTGCACATGTTGTTTCTCATCATTTTTTTTGGGCCATTACAGCCTTGGGTAAGCCCTTTTCCTTAAAAAGGGCCAGCCTATTTTTCAGTGGCCTTTTTACACTTTTGTACAACTTGGAATATTGTTTTTACTCATGGCTTTCCCTATCATTCCACGGGTCAAGCCATCGTGGAATGTGCTACTTGGTCCTTTAAGAACTGTCTTCACAAACAAATAAAAAAGGACGGATCTAGAGTACCCAATTTGTCATGGGTAACACAACAACAAAAACATTACACCAATTGAATATTTCCATTCAAAATTTGACCACTTATCAGAGACACTTTCAACAGAAAACAAGCCTGCCTCCGCCACTAGTATATTATTGGGCATTATCAGACAAAGCATGGTTGGGACTGGTCCCTCTGATCACTTAGGGGCGAGACTACGCTGCTGTGCTTGCTTCTCCCAGAAATGGCCAAGGTGACTCTACAGATAGCACAGCGACCAATCCAATCCCGACATGCCAGTCGGCCAGTGACATGGGGAGATGTAAAGAACTTGAACACCAAAGCACAGGCAGTGCAACAACAGCAACAAGTAGAACAAATCCCCAGAGAACCTGTGTGCTACCATTTTTGCGGTTAACTGCAAATTCCTTAGCCATCATTTGTTTGTGTCTGATCATTAACATCTG
>NW_015421641.1:0-1407 GCF_001527695.2 Protobothrops mucrosquamatus | reverse complement strand
CAGCTGATCTACAAGGAGCGCTCCAGAGGCTCGCTGCCACTAAAGATGGCAAGGTTCCTGACTTGGAATGTTAATGGTTTGAATTCTCCACAGAAAAGGAAAAAGATATTCTATTATTTGAAACAACATAAAAATGATGTTGTTTGTTTACAAGAAACTCATATTACAGCTAAAGATCAAAAATATTTGTCTAACTCACAGTTGGGTATACATTTTATGGCACCTGCACCGCAGAAAAGAGGTGGAGTAGTTGTTTATATCAGGAAAGACTTTCAACCCAAATTGATTGATGCTGATTCAGAAGGAAGATATGTTCTTGTTGAAATATTATTGAAGGGGAAGAAATGTCTTATTATTGGATTATATGCCCCAAATCAACAGCAGAAACAGTTCTATAAATTGTTACATCGGAAAATAAACCAACTGGATTATAAATCAGTTATTATGATGGGGGATTGGAATGGTGTGTTAGATTCAAGAAAAGACAAGAAAGGTTCTTCAAAAACGCTTAACTCAACATTGCCTAAAACTTTTCTCGACTTGAAGGATGAATTGGAATTAAAAGATATATGGCGAGAGAGAAATATGGAAGAAAGGGATTTTACTTTTTTCTCGGACAGGCACCAATCTTATTCCAGAATTGACTTTTTTTTAATTACTAATGATTTTTGTTCTAGGGTGAAGAATATCAAGATTTTCTCTAGGATATTGTCAGATCATAGTCCGGTATGGATGGAGCTACATGCTGAAGAAGGGAGCAGAAGGACTTGGAGATTGAATGAAAACTTATTTAGATATGATATAAATTTACAGAAATGTAGAGATCAATTGAAAGAATTTTTTTCTTGAATATGCAAAAAGGTACTTCAATTTCGATGGTCTGGGATGCTAGTAAAGCATATATGAGAGGAAATTTGATTTATATGAATAATGTTCATAAGCGTAAACAAGCGCAAAAACGTAAAGAGCTGGAGGAAGAGATTAAATTGAAAGAACAGGCTTTTATTTTGAATCCACTGGATAATAATTTAAAAGTATCCATTATTGTGCTTAGGGAACAATTTAACATGTTAATAGCAGATCAGACAGCAACTAGTTTAAGGTATATGAAGTATAACACATTTTCTAATGCAAATAAACCATGAAGGTGGTTGGCCTATCAATTACGAAAGAAGCAGAAATCAAGAATTATAGAGAAAATAGATTATAATGGTAAAATGACATTTCAACAAAATTTGATTAAAAAGAGTTTTTTGGATTTTTATTCTAAGTTATATGCTTCTGAAAAAATACAAGATGAACAAATAGATAATTACTTACAGGAGGCACACTTTCCTAGATTGTCAGATAATCAAAGGGAAAAAATGAATTGCCCAATTACGTTGGAGGAGATAAAGGGGGCAATTA
>NW_015421640.1:0-1408 GCF_001527695.2 Protobothrops mucrosquamatus | reverse complement strand
TTTTAAATCTTGTTTCTTTACCTATAGGCAAGATGCTTTGGCAAAAGTGTGCTGTTTCCATCTCAAAAAATTGTTTTTCCTGGACTGAGCTGAAGTGTAATAAACAAAACAGAGAGCACTCAAGCATATCATCAAATGAGCAACAACAGTGCATCACATTGAAGGATTGAGAAAACATTTCAATGAGTTAGGCTCAATATGCTACCAGCAAGTTGAAACTTCTTAAACAAGCATTTGACTCTGCTGCTTAGATTTTGTTTGTATCTTGCTTTTTTGCTGCCATGTTAAACTTGGTGATCTATTTTTACTGCTTTTCCCATCTTTATGTTGCGAGCTGAACAGAGTGCCAGGTCACTTTCTATTTTCCACTTTCTATACCCAGGTTCTTCCATGTGAATAGATGAGAAGTTAGACATTTCTCCAAAAAATGAAGAATAAATCAGTGGTTCAAAATCAGTGGGAGGAAATACACAGAAAATATTTGGTTCTATGTCAATTTGGGACTGTTCTAAGTCTTTTTCCCATAGCTCCTATTGAGTAACTGTTTTTCCTCTCCCACACCCTTCACAAGATTAGAGCTAAATTCCTCTGCAGAAATGGAGGCAATGAAATTGGGTACCTAAAAGTAGACTACTCTGGGGTATGGATGTTCTACCAAAGACAAAATACAGCAGCGCAAATAAGACCAATTTGCGCACATTACCAAGCACATTCTTTTCCTTCCTGACTCCTTTTTGACTGCAGAATTTACTGCATCAATTTGATTTCAAGTTTGTTTAAAGACAATTTCAATCCCTGACAAATAAACATTTACATAAAGGGAGTAAAGCTTTTCTTTTTCAGTTTAATCAAGGAGCAGCATCCATTCAAAACTGCCATAAATATTCAGTTATGGTAATGATGAGATTTTAAGTAGATTTTCGTACATGCCATAAATAAATGTCGGAGATGAACACATTCTTTCAAGCTACCAGCACACACTAAAGACCCAATAATGTCTGCTGATAATTTGAAAAGCAAAAATGCATTCTACATTGCCCACACAGAGAGACAAAAGGCAGCTTGGCATTTTTAAATCTTGCTCTCGGCTCCTTATCCAGGTCTTTAAAGGCAAGGTTTCTTTCCTCAAAAAGACTGAAGGGGGCAGGTTTGATAATAATTATGATAATTTTATTAGATTAGGAAGCTATCCAACTCCCATTTGACTCCAGCGGGTTTACATCCAAGGACAAGAAACCATAACAAAACATAATGCATATCTGGAAAAAACACAACACATAAATATACACAAAAATACCCCAAAAGGAATTGTCAGGGATTCAGCAACTAGACCTGGAAGCAAAGTCAGGTCTTCAGAGATCTACAGAACAACTGAAGGGCAGAAGCCCTACAGGTCTCTCTCCAGGAG
>NW_015421639.1:0-1408 GCF_001527695.2 Protobothrops mucrosquamatus | reverse complement strand
GTAATTGCTGTTGATGAAAAAGCAAAGAAGCCTTATGTTCTTAGTCCAGAATAGACTTTACTGAATGTACACGAGTTTCATTTTGGGAAGGGGCAGGAGGAAACAGGAGAATTAATATCTTATTATGACAATTTTCATCCTGTGCTTGAATAAAAGAGGAACATAAAATCTAGAATATTTGGAGATAGTTTAGAAGTGCCAATGCTATGTTTAACTCCTAATCTTTTCTCTCTTTCTGAGCTCAGAAAGATCATTTTGCAGTTTTCAAGATTGTTTCATTTTTAAAGAGAGATAAGTAATATTTCTCTGCCTAGTCTCAAGAAAATGTTTGCACTAGAAAAAAATGCTAGTGATATGTATTTGTGGATATGGACATACATCAGACACATCAAAACACGGATATCTCCAGTGCAGGTATTGAGTTAAAATAGTAAAGGAGTGCACAGTCCATCTAAGCATAGACTAAACCAACATTTACGCTGTCATGTACATGTGCAAAGCAAAGTATGGTCTTGGGTTAATGCAAGCTTGCACTGTACACTCAAAGGTCCTTACACCAGCTTTCAGTTGCAATTGCAGCTGGAAATGCAATTTGATTATCTGGTCAAGCAATCTCTGTGATATATGAACCATACAAATACTGGCAGCCCTTAGCTTTCCGCAAATTGACATACAGGTATAGTAGTTGCTAAAGCTGCCTTGAAGACCAACTGGGTTCCTGATTATGACATTGAAAAATCTACACACTTTTCATCACAACAGCAATGGCTGGAATTTATCACTGCTTTCTTCCATTTTTTTAAAACTACCCAAGGTAGAACTAGTGATATTTAACAGAATAACAGAGTTGGAAGGGACTTCGGAGATCTTCTAACCCAGGGGTCTTCAAACTTGGCCCTTTTTATGACTTGTTGACTTCAACTCCCAGAATTCCTCAGCCAGGCACACTAGCTGAGGAATTCTGGGAGCTGAAGTCCACAAGTTATAAAAGGGCCAAGTTTGAAGACCCCAGTTCTAGTCCAACCCTCTGCTCAAGCAGGAGTCTCTATACCATTTGAGACAAGTGGCTATCCAATCTCTTTTTAAAGCCTCCGGTGATGGAGCACCCATAACTTCTGAAAGCTAGCCATTCCACTGGTTAATTGTTCTCACTGGGAAATTTCTCCTTAGTTCTATGTTGCTTCTGTCCTCGATTAATTTCCATCCATTGTTTCCTAGGGGTTTCCAGCCAAATACTAGCCAAATCCAAATCTTCCTAGCTTTCTGCGGGTTGCCAAGGTCAGCCAGATGCTACCACATTTTACATCAGGAGATGGTTTCCATAAATATTCATACATTACTACCTATTACAACTCTAAGTGTCAAACCTCTATATATAGAGAGTTATATATCCCAGGTTCAAATATTA
>NW_015421638.1:0-1408 GCF_001527695.2 Protobothrops mucrosquamatus | reverse complement strand
GCTTGCAGGACTGGCCTAGGGTAATTTTTAGAGGGGGTTTTAATTATATTTTAATTAGACCATACTTAAATATTTCCTTTTAATTAATTTTAATCCTGTAATTGTTATTTGTGTATTTTTTAATCGATTGTTAGCCGCCCTGAGTCCGCAAGGAGAAGGGCGGGATATAAATTTAATTTAATAATAATAATAATAATAACCATAGAATCAAAGCCCCTTTCTTTTGAATTTGTTGCCATGACGCACATAAAAAGATGGGGTTTTCATTGCCTGATTGTGACTTCCCTATTGATTAACCCTAACAATTTGCTTGTCCCTTTTCCTGTTATCATCCCTTCCCCACATAATGCTGTTCAGATATGTTACACATCAACATCTGGCCAGCATGCCCGAATATGGACATTTCTCTTACCACCAGGCCAGCTTGATGGTAAATAGTTTGAAAAACCAAGATGGGATTAAGAAGATACTACACACAGAAGGAAGAGAATGGATTTAGTTGAGAAAATAGAACAGCCTTTAACATTCCAGGAAATGTTTGATCATTTATTGATTATAGCAGTGGTGGTGAACCTATGGCATGAGTGCCAGAGGCGGCACTCGGAGCCCTCTCTGTGGGCACACGTGCCGTCGCCCCAGCCCCTCCTTCCCCACGGCCCCCTCCAGACCAGCCCCCCTGGAGGAGAGTCGCCCCCAGCACAGCCCGCCTGGAGCAGCGCAGCCAAGGATATGGCAGTGAGGACAAGACTCCGCCCTTGTACCCTGTCGCAAGCAGATGATGCTGCGGGGCACAGGTGGAGGGCGTGGCCGCCATGGCGCTACTGGGCCACCTGGACGATCTGTGGCAGGCCGTGGAGGTGGTGGGTGGCTCTGTGGGTGGGTGGGGGCGGGGCAGGGGTGGGGCAGTGCAGGGGTAGGGCAGTTATTGGGCACTTGGTGTCTAAAAGGTTCGCCATCACACGATTATAGTTTCAAAAATTACATTCCTTTTTTTTAATGAATTTTGCATCTTTGATTTTATCTGCAGATTTTCTCGGGTTTGTTGGTCAATCTCACCAGTATCATGTCATGGCTATCTTGGCTCCAGTACTTCAGCATCCCTCGATATGGCTTGACAGTAAGTGCTACATCATCTTGTAAAGAAGAATTGACTAATATGTATCTTTCCGTCCATCCTGTCCATCCATCCATCCATCCATCCATCCATCAATCCATCCACAAGCATTCTCTAGCCCACAATAGTGTATTGCTGAATAGCAAACAAATGAAATCCTTTCAAGACCTCAGAATCTCTGTTCTGTGATTTCATGAGATTAATAATACAAATAATACTGATTTCATGAGATTAATAATACAAATAATACTGATTTATTGGTTCTTTTATGGGTTCTGACCCCAGTGCAGCTAA
>NW_015421637.1:0-1408 GCF_001527695.2 Protobothrops mucrosquamatus | reverse complement strand
TCATAAGAGGCAATACAAGATGGAAGACCAATTTTAGCAACTGCCAGCAGTTTGCAGTTTCAGTCTCACTGGCTCAAGGTTGACTCAGCCTTCCATCCTTCCGAGGTCAGTAAAATGAGGATGTAGATTGTTGGGGGCAATAAGCTGCCTCTGTAAACCACTTAGAGAGGGCTGTAAAGCATTATGAAGTTGTATATAAGTCTAAGTGAGGGTGACCGCAAACCCCCACACACGGAGCAGATCCTCAGCTTCGCAAGCAACCACCCCACTGCACACAAAAGAAGCTCTGTCCAGACCCTCTTCAGAAGGGCCAGAACACACTGCAACACCACAATACTAAGAAAAGCAGAAGAGAAATGGCTGCTTGACATCATTCTCCATAACAGCTATCCCAAAAACTTCATATTCCGACACACAGTACCCAAACTACAACACATCACACGGCCAACAACCAAGCAAAAACTAACCCTACTATACACAAAAGGGGTGTTGTAAATGACAACCAGAATTCTCCAACCCCTAGGAATAACAATGACCCACAAACCCACAGACACACTCCGCCAGGAATTATCCAGAACTAAAGACAAGATACAGAAAGATGAAAGAAACAATGTAATGTACAAAATCAACTGTAACTATTTCAACCAATTATATGTGGGACAAACATCAGTTAAAAACCAGGATCCACAAACAATGGTTGGCTGTCAAACACCACAATCCCAAATCCTTAATCTCTACCCACACTGACACCAAACAACACCAGTTTGATTGGAGCAACACAAAAATCATTGGCAACTCTACCATCCACTATGCTCATGAGTTCATCGAAGCCTGGCACTCCACAAGCAATTCCATCAACAGACACCTTGACCTATAACCAGCCTATGAACCCCTCAGAATCCAAATCAACTGCACAGCCAACCAGAGACAGCACCGACCCTCAAACAACCCACATAAACCCCCCTCCCACCAGCAGTTCACCTGCCAATGACCCTGACCTGATGTAACCTCCCCATCACACCTGACCCATCAAACTTGACCCACATCTGACCCATCACAAGACTCATCACAGACCCTCACGTGACATACCCACACCTGACAACCTTATAAACAGAAGAACATTGACAATGACATCCCCTAAACTCTGCTGAAGATGTTACCTGATAATGAAACGTTACCTGGTAATGAAACATTCAAAAACCAACCCAGAAGCTCGGAGAATGAACCTTCACCCTCATCCTACACCTGAGCTACAGATATTTGCCACTATTGCAAACATAAGTCTAAGTGCTATTGCTATTCAGTGTTACTCAGCAGCCATTAGAAAAATAACCTCTTTGATGAGGCCTGAAAAGTGATAGTCTCTCTCTCTCTCTCTCTCTCTCTCTCTCTCTCTCTCTCTCTCTCT
>NW_015421636.1:0-1408 GCF_001527695.2 Protobothrops mucrosquamatus | reverse complement strand
TAGAGCAGTGGTTCTCAACCTGTGGGTCGGGACCCCATTTGGGGTCGATCGACCATTTCACGGGGGTCGCCAAGCAAGGCTGTCCGCCATTTTTTTGTCCGCCATTTTTTCCCCCTTTTCCGGCGGGTGCCTTACCTCCCTTGGGCTGGGCCAGCTGGTGGTCGGCCTGCTCCGTCTCTGCCGCTTGCCAGCTACGCCTCGGCCGGCGCAGGGGGCGGAACCACGCATGCACAAAGCTCCCGGGCAGGGAAAGTCCTCGACTTACGACCGGTTGGGTAGCCCTCAACTTACGACCGGTTTTAGTCCTCGACTTACGACCGGTTTAGTCCTCAACTTACGACCGGTTTAGTCCTCAACTTACGACCGGTTGGGGTCGCGGCATTAAAAAGGTTGAGAACCACTGTTCTAGAGTCTCAGCATCTTTTTTACATCGTGGTGACCAAAACTGGATGCAGTATTCCAAGTGTGGCCTTACCAAGGCCTTGTAAAGTGGTATTAATACTTCACCTGATCTTGATTCTTGGACTAGAAGACCTCCAAGGTCCCTTCCAGCTGTGTTATTCTGTAATGCTACAATCCCAGATCAATTAACCAGTGGAACAACCTGCCTCTAGAAGTTGTGGGTGCCCCAACACTGGACGTTTCAAAGAACAGACCGGACAGCCACTTGTCTGAAATGGTATAAGGTCTCCTGCCTGAGCAGGGGGTTGGACTAGAAGACCTCCAAGGTCCCTCCCAGCTCTGCTTTTCCGTTATTCTATCATCCCAGGTCCATTAACCAGTGGAACAGCCTGCCTCTAGAACTGGTGGGTGCTCCAACACCAGAGGTTTTAAAAAAGAGATTGGAGAGTCACTTGTCTGAAATGGTATAAGCAGGGGGGGGGGGTGGACTAGAAGATCTCCGGGGTCCCTTCCAGCTCTGTTATTTTATTATTTCTGAACACGTTTCGCTTTCTAAAGAAGCTTCCTGGATGAGAAACGGAATGTTTTTCAAGAAAAAGCCCCCAAAAGTCGAGTTGAAAAGGTCCTTTGGGATGTGGAAAACTGAGGATTTCTGGATGTTGGCTTTGGCCAGAACCGGGAAACTTAAGCTTTTGTGGCAAACTTTAGCCCAGAGTCTGAATCAGTGGTTCTCAACCTTTTTAATGCCGTGACCCCAACTGGTCGTAAGTCGAGGACTAAACCGGTCGTAAGTCGAGGACTAAACCGGTCGTAAGTCGAGGACTAAACCGGTCGTAAGTCGAGGACTACCCAACCGGTCGTAAGTTGAGGACTTTCCCTGCCCGGGAGCGCCGCGCATGCGTGGTTCCGCCCCCTGCGCCGGCCGAGGCGTAGCTGGCAAGCGGCAGAGACGGAGCAGGCCGACCACCAGCTGGCCCAGCCCAAGGGAGGTAAGGCACCCGCCGGA
>NW_015421635.1:0-1408 GCF_001527695.2 Protobothrops mucrosquamatus | reverse complement strand
ACCCCGCCCGACCTGGGTTTATAGAAAGCAGGCATTGGAATGGCCCGCCAGCCCCCCCCTCCCCCCATGCAGGGGGATGGAGGGGGGGGACCCGTCCGAGAAAAGTCGGGCTCCCCGAACGACTCGGGGAGCTGGCAGGCACGCGTTAGGCCCGGAGCTGATGTGGCTGGCCGGGCGAGCACAAGGCGTTGGCTTAATCCGGAGTGACTCCGGTCCGGGAGGAGTGCTTTCTCTCTCTCGCGCGCGCCTTGGGATTCCCAAGGGAACGGGAAGGCGGGCGAGGGAGGGGGGGGAGAGAGAGAGGAGACCCGTGGGGTTTCCCGAAGCTTGCTTTTGGCGGGGACCCCCCCCCCCCCTCTCCTCTCCTCTCTCGGGAGACTGGCGTTCTTTTCCCGCGCCTGCAGTTCGGGACAGGGCGCGGCTCCGGGTTTAGCCTTCGCCCTGGAGTTGCGGAACGAGGACGGCTGCAGGTTGGCAGCTGCGCCCGAAGAGCCCGAGGCAAAGGAGCCCAATTTGGGAGGGGGGCTCGAACGGGCTTGGGGGACCCCCCCTTTCCTTTGCAAAGCCGCCCCCCCTCTCTGTTTTTGCCGGAGTGACTCTGCTCCGACTTGACTTCGGAAGGGCGAACGGACGGCAAGAGAGAGCGGAGGGATGTTTCGGGTGGGGGGGGGGTCTGGTGGGAAGCGGAGCGACCCCACCCGACCATCTCCCCTCCTCCCCTCCCCACCCACCCAATCGGATTAAGCCAGCGCCCGGAGTCACTCCGCTTCGCTTTTGTTTTCCTCCCCAAGTTTCTTTTTTTTTTTTGCAATTTTGCTTTTGCAACTGGCGTGGCTGTGGATTGGGGGCAGGCGCTGGTCCTGGCCGGGGCTGGCCCCCTCTGGGCGGGGAAGCGCTCCCCCTCCCCACCTCGCCCCCCCCTCCCCGCCCTTGGGCCCCCGCCAGCCCTCTGGAATGCGCTGGCTGGAAAGACTGACGAAGGCCAGCGAGGCTGGGAGGGGAAGGGCCGAGCCCATCCCAAAGAAGCTTGGGGGGTGGGGGGGGGCTCTGATCCAGGGAGGAGGCAGCTGAAGCCGAGGGAATCCCTAAGCAAGGCGGGCGGGCGGGCCAGAATGCGGGCAGCGCGGATTCACACGACTCCCGAAACCCCGGCTTAATAGCCCAACGTGTACGGGGGGGGGGTGTATTGCAGAGCGAAATCGCCGCCGCCAAAAGGAATGAGAGAGAGAGAGAGAAACGAAACCCGTCGGGCGGGAGGGGGGGGAAAGCTGGGGTTGCATAACCCGTTGAACCCCCCCTCCCAGAGTTAACAGGACACCCTGGCTGTGTTTTCATTTATCTATTTTTATTTATGGGATTTAGAGGCCAGGGCTTGCAGCTAAGAAGCAAGAGATGCAGGGTAAAAGCT
>NW_015421634.1:0-1408 GCF_001527695.2 Protobothrops mucrosquamatus | reverse complement strand
AATAATAATAATAATAATAATAATAATAATAATAATAATAATAATAATAATAATAATAATAATAATAATAATAATAATAATAATGTTGGAAGGGACCTTGGAGGTCATCTAGTCCAACCCCCTGCTCAGGCAGGAAACCCTATACCATTTCGGACAAATGGCTGTCCAGTCTCTTCTTAAAAACTTCCAGTGTTGGAGCCTTCAAAGCTTCTGGAGGCAGGTTGTTCCACTGGTTAATTGTTCTCACTGTCAGGAAGTTTCTCCTTAGTTCTAGGTTGCTTCTCTCCTTGGTCAGTTTCCATCCGTGGCTTCTTGTCCTGCCTTCAGGCGCCTTGGAGAAGAGCTTGACTCCCTCTTCTTTGGGGCAGCCCCTGAGATACTGGAACACTGCTATCCTGTCCCCCCTCGTCCTTTTCTTCATTAAACTAGACCTTCCCAATTCCAGCAACCGTTCCTTATATGCTTTACCCTCCAGTCCCCTGATCATCTTTGTTGCTCTTCTCTGCACTCTTTCTATGGTCTCAACACCTTTTTTTGTAATATGGTAATATGTAATACTCTCTTCCCTGTTTATTTATGTAATAAAAGAAAATTTATATGGCTACCCAGTTCACTCTCAGTGGCTCCAGGCCGCTTACAAAGATAAAAATACAGTTTTTAGCAAAATACACTTCCAGCCAATTAAGGGAACAATTCCACTTTCTTTTTCAGGAGATTAAAAACTTGCATGGTCTTTGACATTTTTTTGGTTGCCCCTAACGAAGGTATGGCCCTAATATCCTTGATGGGATATTTTGGTTCTCGTGGACAAACAGGCCCAATTATGCATTATTTATTTCCCCGCTCCCGTGGCACTGGCAGCATGTCCCTATGATCTGCAGATGGATGATTTTATCAGGAGATCTTGTGAATTGGATCTGGGAGGCCTCTGTGGATGGCCAATTCAATTGCTAGCAGCTTCAGGAAGGCGGTATCTTTAAAAGTCTTTTTAGGGGTGTGAGTTACTCTAAGACAAGAGTGAGGAAGAAAAAAATAAGACCCTCAGCTTCAGGAAGGAAGGAAGGGAAGGGAGGAAGAAAGCAAAACAAAAGCAGAAAGGAAAGAAAGAAAGAAAGAAAGAAAGAAAGAAGGAAGGAAGGAAGGAAGGAAGGAAGGAAGGAAGGAAGGAAGGAAGGGGAGAGGAGAGGAGAGGAGAGGAGAGGAGAGGAAAGGAAAGGAAAGGAAAGGAAAGGAAAGGAGGGGAAGGAAAAAAGGAAAGGAGGGGAAGGAAGGGAAGGGAGAGAAAAACAAAAGCAGAAAGAAAAGAAAGAGAAAGAAAGGAGGAAGGAAGGATGGAAGGAAGGAAGGAGAAAAAAGGACAGGAAAGGAAGGGAGGAAGAAAGCAAAACAAAAGCAGAAAGGAAAGAAA
>NW_015421633.1:0-1408 GCF_001527695.2 Protobothrops mucrosquamatus | reverse complement strand
TCCCTTGGACCATGTTTTTAACTTACCACACGGTCTCGATCCCTTGGACCATGTTTTTAACTTACCACACGGTCTCGATCCCTTGGACCATGTTGTAACTTACCACACGGTCTCGATCCGTTGGACTATGTTGTAACTCACCACACGGTCTCGATCCCTTGGACCAGGTTGTAACTTACCACACAGTCTCAATCCTTTCGCACCATATAACAACATACTCTCTCGATCCTTTACACCATGTTGTAACTTACCATATGTCTCGATCCCTTGCACCACGTTGCAACTTTACATTGCTGATCCTTTCACACCATGTAACGACATATGCTCTCGATCCTTCGCACCACGTTGTAACTTGACATACGCTCTGGATCCTTTGCACCGTGTTGTGACTTAACGACATACGGTCTCGATCCCTTGCGCCATGTTGTAACAACATAGTCTCGATCTTTTGCGCCATATTGTAACTTAACATATACTCTCAATCCTTGGCACCACGTTGTAACTTAACATATGCTCTTGATCCTTTGCGCCCTGTTGTAACTTAAAATGCGGTCTCGTATGTTTTGCACCGCGTAATTTCACATAACGCTCTTGATCCATTGTGTCCGAGGCGTACGCTCATTTGGAGGATATTAAAGACTAATGTACAGCTGAAACCAAACTAATAAACGGACAACTGGAGAAAAAAAAAGTTGTGGATTTTGTTTATGCTGCATTAACAGAGGGATAGTATCCAGAAGACGGGAATGGTTAGTACCGCTTGCTAAGACCGCTGGGCCCTATCCAAGAAAATGACTTTTAATGTGGAGAATGGAATATAGAATGGAATATGGAATAGAATGGAATGGAATGGAATATAGAATAGAATAGAATAGAATAGAATATGGAATGGAATATGGAATGGAATATGGAATAGAATATAGAATAGAATAGAATAGAATAGAATAGAAAATATGGAATGGAATAGAATGGAATGGAATAGAATATAGAATAGAATAGAATAGAATGGAATGGAATGGAATGGAATATAGAATAGAATGGAATATAGAATGGAATATAGAATAGAATAGAATAGAATGGAATATAGAATGGAATGGAATATAGAATGGAATATAGAATAGAATAGAATATAGAATGGAATATAGAATAGAATAGAATGGAATATAGAATAGAATAGAATAGAATAGGATATTGGAATGTAGAATAGAATAGAATAGAATAGAATAGAATAGAATAGAATAGAATAGAATGGAATATAGAATGAATATAGAATGGAATATAGAATAGAATAGAATGGAATATAGAATGGAATATAGAATAGAATAGAATAGAATAGAATATAGAATGGAATATAGAATAGAATAGAATTGAATATTGGAATGAAGAATAGAATAGAATATTGGAATGA
>NW_015421632.1:0-1408 GCF_001527695.2 Protobothrops mucrosquamatus | reverse complement strand
ACAATCTATACAATACAGCTTTATAAATAGAAATTCATCAATGGACTGGACTTGAACATAGTTATAGGCATGTTGGTTTGCAAAACCTTGTGAGAGCATAATTAATGGACCAATTTTCCATGTGAAGAAAAGAAGAACAACCTGCTCAATCCATTCAAGGGAACTCCAGATACAGTTCTTCCAAATGTCACACTTCACACTCTACTCATTCAAATGCCTGGATGAAATTAAAGAGTAGCTTCCAGTGAATATTGGGAGAGTCAAAGAAAGACCGTATTGCATCAGTTATGAACTTCAGGCTAGATTTTCAATTTCCATATCTCTAAAAGAGGGGTGATTTTTTTCACATTTTTGCCTCAACATTTTGGAAATATTAGGGCAAACGGGGCATGTTCTAAAAGATTAGGGCTGTAATCCTAAATGCAATTGAATAGGAAAGTCTTCCCATTTATTTCAGTGGAGCATTCTTCTAAATGCACAGGTATACAGATACCAGATGTGAGTGGGGAAGGAACATGGTGACAAAAAGAGAAAGTACTCCAGCAGTTATTTTCTCATGGCACTTAAAAGCTTTCCTTCCTGTGCATGTCACTTCTCTACTGTCTCACTGGACTTGGCTTTCTGAAAGCTCCAAAAAGATGATGATGATGATGATGATGATGATGATGATGATGATGATGATGATGATGATGATGATGACGACGATGACGATAACGACAACAACAACAACAACAATAATGTCTGAAACTAAATCACAGTATATTTGGACTGGATCAACAGATGGATTCTTCAATACTTGATATATTTCCTTTCATTTTTGTTTTGTTGATAGCAGGTCATTGCTTCAAAATTACACAATTATCTTAAGGACATTCAGTTAGAATCATCCTAGGAAATCTTCATAATCCTCCTGACCAAAGGTTAGAAAAACTGACTTTTAGGAGCACCTCTGAAGTGAAATTTTTTAAAAAATGTTGCAACTACTAGAATCTAAATAAATAAATAAATAAATAAATAAATAAATAAATAAATAAATAAATAAATAAATAAATAAATCCTGGCCAAAGTCTCTAGTTTTCTGTTAGAGAGATAGAGGAATAGAGAGAGAGATATGGAGAGATAGAAATGGAGATGGACATGGAAAGATAGGAAGAAAGGCAGATAGGGACATGGAGAGAGAGAAGAATAGAGAGATAGAGGAATAGAGAGAAAGAAATGGAGATGGAGAGATAAGAAGAAAGGTAGATAGGGACATGGAGAGATAGAAGAATAGAGAGATAGAGGAATAGAGAGAGAGAGATATGGAGAGATAGAAATGGAGATGGACATGGAGAGATAGGAAGAAAGGTAGATAGGGACATGGAGAGATAGAAGAATAGAGAGATAGAGGAATAGAGAGAGAGAGAGA
>NW_015421631.1:0-1408 GCF_001527695.2 Protobothrops mucrosquamatus | reverse complement strand
ATCCATCCCTTCCACTATGAAGTTCTTGTGGAAATGTGATATTATAAAGGCTTATGGTTAAAAACTTCTCTTTTAGCACAGGTCAGGATTCAAGAAATATGTGGCAGCCTGCATTTAAACTAATAGCAAGAAAATATTGCCATTATTTGGGACCAAAGCCATATCTTAATTTTAAATGGTTCTAGCAATTATCTTTGTCGAGTTGAGTTTTACTTTTACCATTTGTCAATCTTGCACTTGCTTTGTAAGCAAAATCCACTCCTTCTTCTGTTACAAATGTGCTACATTTGTGGGACTAGTTAATATTTGAAAAGATGTGCCATTTTGTTGGGTTAGATAATATTTGAAAAACCATCTGATTGGTTTGTGAATTGTTTCTGACAATGTAGATGGGGCATGAAGCACATCAATACTTCACCCTTGACCATTCCTTACACATTAGGGAATAATGTGATGCAGTTCAGCAATAAATAATAAGCAAAACCATTGTGATTACCATGTTTTTGACAGATAGTTACATCCAGATCTACTGCTTTCATATGGATATGTTAAAAAAGGGAGGGAAGGAAATACCGATATAGTATATGACAACTTTTTAAGTAAATATATATGTTCTATGTGTTGACCTAGACATGGTAGCCATGACATGAAAGCAAATCAGTGTTGGGTTTCTCAATGTTGAAGTTTGCAACACATTTGTGACCTCCTCCATACAACCAGCTGTTAGGAAAGGTGATAGATGGTACCAGAACAGGATCTCAGTCTCAACTAAATCCACAATAATAATATTTCACCATTCATAAGCTAAGTTCTCATCTTCCTATAGATAATTAGAAGAGGAAAAGGACATCTATGCCCTATGAATGGAGTGATTAAAGTAGTCCTTGTTTAGTGACCACAGTTGGGACCAACAGTTCTGTCGTTAAAGAAAGTGGTTGCTAAATGGGAAATCATGTGACGGCTTCCTTTTCCCCACTCCCCCACCCTTTGAAATGCTCACTCTGGTGCTGGGATAATTAGCAGAAGGGAATTGATGTTTGTATTTACATTTGTAGGAAATAAAGAGAATAGGCAGACACACAATGGGGGATATAATCAAAAGGAATGAACTGGGGCTGGTAGCCACGAGCATGCTAGGCAAGCAGCCTGGTGTATTCCCTATTGCGTGTCTGCTTAGTCTTTTGTAAATCTCTTGCCCTATGAGAGAGGGGGGAAAGGGAAAAACAACACATTAGGCACAGGGCAATGCATACTGACAATGTGTAATGGTGACCATGAGAGAGAGAGAGAGAGAGAGAGAGAGAGAGAGAGAGAGAGAGAGAGAGAGAGAGAGAGAGAGAGAGAGAGAGAGAGAGAGAGAGAGAGAGAGAGAGAGAGAGAGAGAGAGAGAGAGAGAGAGAGAGAGAGA
>NW_015421630.1:0-1408 GCF_001527695.2 Protobothrops mucrosquamatus | reverse complement strand
TCCAGAAAAGGCCGCAACTGGTGAATCAGGCGAACCTGATAAAACGCCCCCCTGGTCACGGCCGACAGATGGTCATCCAAGGTCAGCCGTGAATCCAGGAGGACTCCCAAGTTGCGCGCCCTCTCTGAGGGGGCCAAAGTTTCGCCCCCTATAGTCAACGATGGCATCAGCTGACTATGCCGAGGCGCCGGAAACCACAAGGGTAGCATTTACAACAACAACATTTGGCAATTTTGTTTCTGTTTAGAAGACTGATTGTTGAACTATAATTATTATGAAGGATGTGACATTTTCACAATGTATAACACCAATAGAAAAATAAATATTTGTGTGAAAAAAATAGGAAGATATGCTATTATTTTTCTTTATTTTCCTGAAAAATGATGAAAAAGCTTTGGAGTTATTCTTAATTAATCCCAAATGGATATGAGGTTTTGAAATCTTCACTTAAGACATATTCTCCATGAGTTTCATTCTAATACACTTTCCCCTCCAAAGTTTATCAACAATGTAGAGGATTGCAAACTCAACATCATAAAATAGAGTTATGGCTATTGTTCATGACTAATAAAGGTGAAAGGGTTTTGAGTGTCTGATTATATGTCTTTATTTCACAAGTGAGTAACTACATTGTGCCTGTAAACATTCCTGACACTAGAGAGAATAACTTTCCAATAAGAAATCTTTACTTCTAGTCAGCATTTCTCATATTAAGAAAATTAGGCATTAGAACTTAAAAGTAGAATGCTGAATCCACTGATATCTTTGTTCAACTTTAAACTCTATTATGTGCTTAGAATCACAGAGACGAATGATGGAATTTTAGATGGTAAATATATATTCTTTACCCATTAAACAGTAGAATGCAACATTCCTTCAACCATCACACTCTTTGCCACATTTCTCACCAATTAAGATTATTTCAGTAATTTTTAATATATAAAAATCTTAGTTTATATATTGGTTCTTAACAATTTTCAAAGACAGAATTTGAAATTTCTATATAAAGATAGAATTTGAAAAGCTAGAAATTGAAAATTAAAATTTGAAAAGCTAGAATTGGGTATGTTTAGTCTAGCAAAAAGAAGGACTAGAGGTGACATGATAGCAGTGTTCCAATATTTGAGAGATTGCCACAAAAAAGAGGGAGTCAATCTATTTTCCAAAGTACCAGAAAGCAAGACAAGAAACAATGGATGGAAACTAATTGAGGAGAAATTTCCTAACAGTGAGAACAATTAACCTGTGGAAAGTCTTGCCTTCAGAAGTTGTGGATGCTCCATCCCTGGAGGATTTTAAAGAAGAGACTGGACAGCCACTTGTTTGGAATGGTATAGGGTCTCCTGCTTGATCAGGGGATTGGACTAGAAGACCTCCAAGTCCTTTCCTACTCTGTTATTTTGTTATT
>NW_015421629.1:0-1408 GCF_001527695.2 Protobothrops mucrosquamatus | reverse complement strand
TAGGTTCAACAGTACTATGGGCACCATCCTCTGGTGGACCTCCACCCTCAGAGGTACCCGGGACTGGCAACTCTGCTTCTGACACTGGCGATTGCTGACCCCGTAAAATAACCGGTTCTGCCTCCAGCCATTCTCCTGACTCTACAATATCTGGGGGCAACAATCCATCCTGTTCTGGCCATTCCCCAGGCTGACCCCTGGCCTCAACTCTCTGGGAGGGCCCCTCCTGTTCGCAGATCCTAGCTGCGGATTCCAAACTGTCAGGCCCTGGCTGTTCCAACTCTTCCTCACCACCCACAGCCTGGGGCACACTCCCCATATCTCCTGGTAACCATAACCAATCTATACCCCCCTCTTCTTCTTCAGAATCTCCTGCTTCCTCCTCTAGGGATGAGGCGGGTTTCGCTCTGGTTCCCACTCTCTTTCCCTTTACACCGGAGTCATTCCCAGGAACTGGCTGAGTGGTTCGTACTGCCTCGTGCAAAGGCAATAGATGGTTCCGATGCCATGCTTTTGAAGGTCCTGTGCTCCCCTCCCGTCGTATTCGGTATACTGGCAGCCCCGGTAGTTTTTCACTAACCACATACGACTGGGAACTCCACCGATCGGCCAACTTGTGTCTCCCAGCGGGGCCCAAATTTCTTAAGAGCACTCGGTCCCCAAACTGTAAGTCCTGGACCCTCACTCTCAAGTCATAATTTCTTTTGTTGCGCCACTCCCGGACCCCTGCGGCCTCTGCAGCCTTTTCGTAAGCCCCCTTTAAACTCCTCCTCAACCTGTCCAAATAATTTCGGTGGGACCTAAAAGAGGTCTCGTCCATTGAGGTGCCAAAAGCCAAGTCAACCGGCAGGCGGGCTTCCCTGCCAAACATTAACCGGTACAGGGAATACCCGGTGACGTCACTCCTTGTGCTGTTATAGGCATGCACGACGGTGGAAATATATTGGGTCCAATGCCGTTTCTGCGTCTCAGTGAGAGTTCCCAACATGTCCAAGAGAGTGCGGTTAAATCTCTCGGGCTGTGCATCACCTTGCGGGTGGTAGGGGGTGGTGCAGGACTTCCGAATACCCAACAAACCCAACAGTTGCTTTACCAGCCTACTTTCAAAGTCCCTCCCTTGATCAGAATGTATGCGCTGAGGCATCCCGTAGTGTACAAAAAATTTCTCCACTAACACTTTGGCCACCGTAACAGCGCGCTGGTCTTTCATTGGGAAGGCCTGGGCATACCGGGTAAAGTGATCGGTCACAACCAACACATTTCCTTGTCCACTGACATCCGGTTCTAAGGAAAGGAAATCAATGCAGACCAAGTCCAAGGGCCCATAACTCTGTAGATGGCCCATTTGCGCAGTTCTGGATGGCAGAGTTTTCCTCTGGATACAACGCAGACAAGATCTACAGTAATC
>NW_015421628.1:0-1408 GCF_001527695.2 Protobothrops mucrosquamatus | reverse complement strand
GTCTCTTCTTAAAAACTTCCAGTGTTGGAGCATTCACCGCTTCTGGAGGCAGGTTGTTCCACTGGTTAATTGTTCTCACTGTCAGGAAGTTTCTCCTTAGTTCTAGATTGCTTCTCTCCTTGATTAGTTTCCACCCGTTGCTTCTTGTCCTGCCTCCAGGCGCTTTGGAAAATAACTTGACTCCCTCTTCTTTATGGCAGCCCCTGAGATATTGGAACACTGCTATCATGTCCCCCCTCGTCCTTCTCTTCATTAAACTAGACATACCCAATTCCAGCAGCAGTTCCTTATATGCTTTAGCCTCCAGTCCCCTAATCATCTTTGTTGCTCTTCTCTGCATTCTTTCTAGAGTCTCAACATCTTATTTACCTTGTGGTGACCAAAACTGGATGCAGTATTCCAAGTGTGGCCTTATCAAGGCATTGTAAAGTAGTATTAACACTTCACGTGATCTTGATTCTACCCCTCTGTTAATGCAGTCTAGCACTGTGTTGGCATTTTTGGCAGCTGCAGCACACTGCTGGCTCATATTTAGGTGATTGTCCACTAGGACTCCGAGGTCCCTCTCACAGTTACTACTATTGAGCAAGGTGCCACCTATACTATACCTGAACATTTGGTTTTTCTTGCCTAAATGTAGAACCTTGCTTTTTTCACCATTGAATTTCATTTTGTTAGATAGTGCCCAGTGTTCAAGTCTGTCCAGATCCTTCTGTATCTTAAGCCTTCTTTTATTTAGATTTTTTTTACTCTTCTTGTGCATGTTCCTGTACATTTGTTGCTGTTCATTACGAAGTCGTGTCCGACCCATCGCGACCCCATGGACAACGTTCCTCCAGGCCTTCCTGTCCTCTACCATCTTCTGGAGTCCATTTAAGCTGTTCCTGTACATATGTGCTGCTTTATATCAGGCTCCGAACTTCTTAAGAACTGTGGGGTCCTTGGTGGTCGCTGAGCTTGGTTGTTTGCTTGCAGACATTTCATTACCTGACTAGGTACTGTTGTCAGTGCCAGGGAAGGTGGAATTTGCTCCCTGTTTATATACAGTAGCTTTCCTTGCTTTTGTTGGTGGGGGTGTGTTTTTTTTTCATTGACAGTTCCTTGATTAGGGTATTGTTTTCTACTTGATTGTTTATCTGGTGTCACACCTCCGCTAACACTGGCAGGGCAAACTCGTATAAATAAACAGGGAGCAAATCCCGCACTCCTTCTCAATGATGATATTACCTAGTCAGGTAACGAAATGTTTGCAAGCAAACAATAAGTTCAGTGAGCCCCAAGGACCCCACTGTTCAAACCCTGAGCTGCAGATGTTCTCTTTTATTGGGACTTTTTAAGAACCATCGTCCAGACCTCTGCGGTCAAGCACATTTCTGAATTACCATTCGGTGGCCAGAGCTTTTGGATA
>NW_015421627.1:0-1408 GCF_001527695.2 Protobothrops mucrosquamatus | reverse complement strand
CCGCTCTCCTTTAGTGCTCCCTGAACGGCAGCTGGAAGAATGACCTCAACTCCACCATGGAGAGCAAAAGCGTCAGGAACACGGGGGTGTTGAGCGGTGTGTACAAAACGGCAGTCTCGGGCTCCGGCAAGCCCGTCCCTCCATCCCCGCTGCACGGCATCCAGCATCAGGGGCTCCAGCCCACCTTTGGCTTCACCGTCAGCTGGATACTCACTGGTAGAGCCACTCACTATTTGGTGTGGAAGCAAATAGAACGGGAGGGGGGAATCTAGCGGATCTCCCCTTCCTTAGATCTGCCTCTCGCAGATTCTTTCACTGAATGTCCTCTCTCCTCCCCCCCCCATCAGATGGAGATGCCCAAATATTTTGGAGCCTATAAAACATTCCCAATCTCAAGATAGCATCGGTGAGCGTGGGGGGGGGTGTCTTTATGCGAACTATATCCCCCCTCCAATTGATACAACAACTTTGATCTGACAGAATCCACCGCAGTCTTTGTGGGCCAGTGTTTGGTGGATAACAGCGGAAAAGATTACTTGAAGACAACCTGGCTGTTGCGTGAGAAGGTTGGATCCGCGGCAAAGGATTGGGGGGCGACCCGGTAAGGAAATGCAGGGACTGAACTGCTGCGCCCCCTAACTGGAAGGGCCCTGAGCACCTCTTCTTTTTCTCTCTCTCTCTCTCCCCTCAAAGTGGTTCTTGAAAGGACGCCCGAATGGTTTGCCTCTCTCGGGGAAGCTCCGGCGGGAGAGGCTGGCATTGTGAGTCTAGGAGACTCCGTTTCTGCCACTTCCCCCACAAAGAAACGCAGCAAATCTGTTGATGAGGTTCCCCAGGTCCTTCTCACTGACAAGAGTGGTTTGAGTGGCAACACAGTCTGGGTTGCAATGCGTGGCTGGGGACCTATCTGGCCCTGGCCACGCCCCCCCTCCCCCGAGAACCAGCAGCATCCATTTCCTTTGCCCCCCCTCCATTTTCTTCTCAAGTGAGTGGGTGGAAAAAGGGAATGGGGTGGGGGGTGGGATGCTAATTATGGGGGGGGACACCAATCATGCCACCATGAATTTTGACATTTCCCTCTCTCCTGTTTAATCATTGTAGCATTGCCAAGGACACCTTCTACCGCACCTAGTGAAGGTGAAGAGAGCAAGGCTTCCCCCCTGGGGAATTCCTCCCCCCCCCCCGTGGGGAATCCGGGTTCGAGCGAACCCCTCCCTCTGGGAGCTCTACGTCCAGCAGACCGTGCAAAGCCCGCTTTATTTGTCAAACATTTGCTGAAGTCAAGGTACATTATGTCCACTGCATTCCCATAAACAACTAAATCAGACAGTGTGTCAACAAATATCACATTGATTTGGGCTCACCCCAAACCCTTGATGTTCCTACTAAGCACTAAAATATGATGGAT
>NW_015421626.1:0-1408 GCF_001527695.2 Protobothrops mucrosquamatus | reverse complement strand
CCAATAGATTGATGCAGATATTGCAATATTATATACATGATGACCAAACTGGCTTTATATCCGGAAGATATATGAAGAATAATATTAGACAAATTGTAAATCTACTGGAATATTTGGATAAGAATAATCAAGTGCCATCGGCTTTTATTTTCTTAGATGCGGAGAAGGCCTTCGACAAATTGGACTGGCAGTTTTTAAATAAAATGTTGGATTATATGAATTTTGGAAATCAATTTAAGACAGCCATAAAAGCGATTTATCAAAAACAATGTGCTCAAATAATTATTAATGGAGATTTGACAGAACTTATAGACATACAAAAAGGTACTAGACAAGGTTGCCCACTTTCTCCATTATTATTTATACTGTCTTTGGAAATCTTGTTGTCCAGAATTAGAGAATCTCCAATGATTAAAGGTTTAAAGATTTCTACTAAAGAATATAAACTTAAAGCTTTTGCTGATGATCTAGTTTTTACATTGACTCAACCAATCGAATCACTGGAATTTTTGTTGCAAGAGCTGCGTCAGTATGGTAAAGTGGCTGGATTTAAAATCAACGTGAATAAGACTAAAATTCTTACTAAGAATTTGATTGTTAGAGACAAAGATCAACTAATGCAAATGTCAGGATTTGAAGTGGTCAATAAAGTCAAATATTTGGGAATTTTTTTGTCATCCTCCAACACGAAATTGTACCAGAATAATTATGAAGGATTGTGGAAAATGGTACAAAAGGATTTATTAATGTGGAAAAAACTACAGCTTTCTTTGCTGGGTCATATAGCGGCCATTAAAATGAACATTTTGCCTAGGTTTCTTTTCTTATTTCAGATGATACCTATTTTAAAAAATGAACTTAACTTGAAAGAATGGCAAAGAGATTTGAATCGTTTTATTTGGGAAGGCAAGAAGGCGAGAGTTAAATTTAAGATTATCCAAGATAGCAGAGAACGTGGAGAACTTAAAGTACCAAATTTGACACTTTATTATGACTCTTGTGCATTAACATGGGTGACCGACTGGATTAATTTGTCCAACAAAGGGATTCTGAATGTCAAAGGATGGGACTTGTACTTTGGGTGGCATGCTTATCTTTTTATGCAGAAAAAAATTGATAAAACCTTCAGAAATCATATAATAAGGACTGCATTGTTAAGAGTTTGGCAAAAATATTTTTTTAAGTTTGATATTAAGCTACCACTCTGGATGATACCATCACATATTTTTCAAGCTATAATCAGAGGAGTGGTGATGGAAGGACTTACATACAAAGATTTGTTATACCAGAGTGGTGGTGGCAATTGGTGCTTAAAATCAATAGAAGTTTTGAAGCAAAATAACCCAAACTTTTCTTGGCTTATGTATAGACAAATTCAAGATAGATGGCGAATTGATAAAAAGACCAT
>NW_015421625.1:0-1408 GCF_001527695.2 Protobothrops mucrosquamatus | reverse complement strand
CTTTAGAAGGCCAGATCCTGAAGTTGAAACTCAAGTACTTTGGCCACCTAATGAGAAGGAAGGACTCACTGGAGAAGAGCCTAATGCTGGGAAAGATGGAGGGCAATAGAAGAAGGGGACGACAGAGAATGAGGTGGCTGGATGGAGTCACTGAAGCAGTAGGCGTGAGCTTAAATGGACTCCAGAAGATGGTAGAGGAAGGCTTGGAGGAACGTTATCCATGGGGTCACGATGGGTCGGACACGACTTCGCAACTAACAACAACAAGTTCTATCTACCTGAAAATGTCATGGATGAGTAACATCTTCCAATATATCAGACTGAAGAAATCTGTTCTGTATATTGTTCATTTCTCTAAAGGTATACAGGTAGTCCTTGACTTATAACCATTCATTTAGGGATCATTTGAAGTTACAATGTCACTGAAAAAAAAATGACTTATGACCGTTTTTCACACTTTATGCCTGTTGCAGCATCCCCATGGTCACATGATCAAACTTTGGATGCTTGGCAACTGGTTCATATTTACGATGGCTGCCGGGTTTCTGGGTCAGATTCTGCCAAGCAAAATCACTGGGGAATCATGTTCACTTAACAAACAGGTTTACTAACTTAAAAACTGCAGTGATTCACTTAACAATTGTGGCAAGAGCAATTTTGGGCTCAGTTGTGGTTGAGAACTACCTGTACATCTTCCTTCTCCAAAGCCTTCTTCAAAGTCTATCTAATTGCATATATAATTTGTCTTTCTTTATCCAGCCTTTGGTTTACTCAGCCTACCACAACTCAAGATGGTTTTGCATATTTTCTCCCCCTCCAGTTGGCACGATCATCTTAATTTGGGTCATCTTAATTTTGCTTGGTTAAAACTAACTTGATTTTAAGTTCAAATGAAGTACACTGGTTTTTGAAATTATTTTCTGGCATTTGGGCTTTCAAATATACTTGAGGCAGGCAGAGGTTAAGTAGGAAAGGGGATTCAACTCATTTCGAAAAACAAAACAAAACATTGTCTTGCTGGTTGAACTATGAGAAGAAATCCACTTCAGTATTTGCGACTGGAAAAAAGCAGAGAAAGCAGAATGAAACCCAGGAATAACAGAACAAATATATTTTCTAGTTTCTCTAACAGGTGTGGCTCACCACAGCTGCAGCCCAAGTGAGCCACCTGCTCTTCAGCTGATTCATTTTTTTTATATTTTTTCAATACGTAGAAGGGACCAATTCTGGTTTAGACTCTTGGCAAGACTGAGAGAATTGCTTTTAATCAGATTAAGTTCAAAAACCAAACTAAACAAAGCAAACTATGCTTCGAAACGCAGATTAGATCACAGGCAGGCCATAAAATTAAATTTGGATTTAATCCTATTTGGAATAGGTTGAATTTAAGTCTTATCGATTGCAACAT
>NW_015421624.1:0-1408 GCF_001527695.2 Protobothrops mucrosquamatus | reverse complement strand
CTCCATGGCCAAGGGAGACCACCCGCTGTAGGGGGGACCGCTGGTCGCTGAAAGGACCACCAGCGAAGCCGCCGAGGCCACCAGCGAGACCGCCGAAGGCCCCTACGGGGCCGCCGCCGCGGCCGCCGTCACCACCGCCGAAGCCGTCACCACCGCCGAAGCCGCCGAGGCCGCCGCTCCGCCGCCGAGGCCACCACCGAGGCCACCGAGGCCGTCGCCGAGGCCGCCGCCGCGGCCGCCGAGATCGCTGAAACCGCCGAGACCGCCGAAGGCCCAAAGGCCCAAAGGCAAAACGGCTGCCCAGCCGCGCTCTCGTCCCCTCATACTCCCGGGGAACTCACCGGGGATGTCAACCTGGGGACTGGACTCTTCCGGCTCCTCGAGGGGCCTCCGACTCTTCGGGGGGGTCCTCCGACTCCTCGCGGGTCTCCTCGCGGGTCTCCGAGACCCCCCTCTGCATCATTTCGGCTCCCCTACGGCGGAGCTACAAAACCAGCGTCCGCCATCTTTTCGAGCAGGTACGTTCAAATGAATTTGAAATAAGTTTTTGTAATTAATTATAAGAATTCTTCCCATGGGAAAATGTGGTTGTTCTGAGTTCTTAAAAAAAAACATAATAGGATGAGACTTTAAAGGTTGGACACTAAACGGAATGAGAAGGAACTAAAGATTGCAATTAAAGGAGAGAAACAAATTTGACTCACTAATACAGAATGGAGCAAAATCCTTTAACATGGACATACTGAAGAATATTTTGAACAATGGACCCAGAAGTTAATTTTAAGAGTGTCTGCCATTATGGATAGACTGTTTAAAAGTTGCTACGGGAAAAAAAAGTTTTACCTGACAAGACCAAGATCATTTGAAAGTGGATTTAAAAATGACAGACTACAAGAATGATATGGATACACTGGATATACTAATGAAACCAGCTGATGTCTTAATAATGAAAAGGGATACACAAATAACAAACCAGAAGAGTGACCTGGATAACTTTCCTATATTTGATTTACAAAAAAAAATTATTAAAGTTTCAAAAGATTTTCTGGGGACAAAGAAAAAAATGAAAAGAAATCAAGTTCTAGAACATTATTTGAAAGGATTAAAGATCCAGTCTGTTAAAAGGAGAGGTACTCCTCAACTTGAGACAAAATCTCAAAAGAATCAAAATGATAGTTTGCATAATTTTTTATTGATGTTATACCTATCTTTATTTTATTTTATTTTATTTTGATCCAAAATGATTCACACAGTGCATAGCTAAAGTAGACATTGTGCTTTCCTGACCCATTCTCTGTTTGGATGGTTTTAAAAAGCATTTTCACTCATGGGTGATAATCCTGTCAGTGGCTACTAGTCATGATGTCTCTATCTTAATTCTGATAAGCCAGTGTACCTCTAGTAGGAA
>NW_015421623.1:0-1408 GCF_001527695.2 Protobothrops mucrosquamatus | reverse complement strand
TATGGCACAAAGTCTTTAAAGCATTACTGAAAAATGCCAACATTCCAAATTCCCTTTGGAAGCATTTAAAAAAATGCTTATGTACATCTCTTCTGCTCTCCCTTTATCTTGCTTTATTGCTACACATCAAACTCTGGCAAACGCTTCTCTGTACAGAAGAACCTTCTAATCAATATCCACCTTCTAACATCCTTTTATAAAATCAGCACTATAGCATCTTGCTTCTGCAGATATTATACACTGTTCTCAGGTAAGGCACCTAGCCTGAGGTCCTTCCAAACTTTAGAACTGTGACTCTCTGTTGGTGAGCTGCAGAAGATGATGGTAAAGCAAATTGGGGAAGATCTAGAAGTTGAAGTCATATGCAAATTTCTGAAACAAAGGACCAGTGGATTCTTGTATTTAGAAGAGATGATAGAAGATAGACAGATGTCTGTGTCTATATATGTCTATCAGTGTTAATTCTTGGTAACTGCCTGGACAAGTCCCTGTGGTTTTCTTGACAAGATTTTGGAAGTTTTTCGCCATTACTTTCTTCCTAGAGTTGAAAGAGAGTGACTGGCCCAAGGTCACCCAGTAGCTTTGTGCCTAAATCAGGACTAGAACTCATAGTCTCCTAATTTTTAGTCTATGCCTTAATCTCTAAACCAAACTGGCTTCCATTAAAGAAATACTACTCTTTTTTTTTAAAAAAGAAACACGTATGGAGCTGTTATCCCCCCAAAAAAATCTCAAACTATTTTTTATCAAGTTATTATGATAGGAGGCTAAGCTTCTAAATCTATTCAAAGAGGAATAGTATTTTTATAAATTGGATTTGGCTAACAACAAATGTTGCCTTTCAAGCACCATCCATGCCCATTCATCACTTCACACAACACTTCATTTGACTAAAAACAGCAGAGGGGACTGCAAACTGCTCAGTTCAATTCAAATGGGCTACATTAGTCCTCCTGCAAAATCTAATCTATTTAGAAAATCAATCGGATATGGAGATCTGACTCAATTTGAACTGAAATTCCATGCTAACCAAATTTGATCTGGATCTTTAAACTGCAGGCCTGTTTGCCCAGTTCAAATCAATTTGGAGCATTAACTATTTACACAGATGGACTGGTCTTTTTGTGTCGTATCTGGGCTTATTATTGAAATTACACTAAATTCGCTCATTTCTTTAAAAATGTAAAATTTGCTATGTACTTCATATTTCTCAAGACATGGCTTTTCCAGCAAGCGGGCCTGACCTAGGGAGGATTTTATTTAGGGTGATTTTAAAAATAATTTTAAATAGAGACACAGCTTCTAATATTCGGTTTTTTAATCTGGTTTTACAGGGGTTTGTATTTTTATGCTTTGTATTTGTACTGTTTTTAATACGCTGTGCACCGCCCTGAGTCCTGCGGGAGAA
>NW_015421622.1:0-1408 GCF_001527695.2 Protobothrops mucrosquamatus | reverse complement strand
TTTTCAGGATTGGATTCACAGACCCGGGTCAAGGAGCGTCTCTGTCCAAAGTCTCCAGGAATTGCCAACGGCAAGGCACGGCTTTGAAAGCGTCCTGCTTCTTGAGAGACTCCTGGTGTTAAATATTCAATAGACAGTTGTCAACGAGACGCAATTTGCATTGAAACAGAACTTTTAAAGTCAAGGAGAGAAGCAACCTAGAACTAAGGAGAAACTTCCTGACAGTGAGAACAATTAACCAGTGGAACCACCTGCCTCCAGAAGCGGTGAATGCTCCAACACTGGAAGTTTTTAAGAAGAGACTGGACAGCCATTTGTCTGAAATGGTGTAGGTTTTCCTGCCTGAGCAGGGGGTTGGACTAGATGACCTCCATGGTCCCTTCCAATTTTTTTATTATTATCATTAAAGGTTGTGGGTGCCTAGGGAAGGAGACTGTCATGCGCAGAAGCATGTGCGAGCATAATGAAAAGAAGGACCAGGGGGGACATGATAGCAGCCTTCCAATATCTCAGGGGTTGCCCCAAAGAAGAGGGAGTCAAGCTATCCTCCAAAGCGCCTGAAGGCAGGACGAGAAGCAACGGATGGAAACTGGTCAAGGAGAGAAGCAACCTAGAACTAAGGAGAAATTTCCTGACAGTGAGAACAATTAATCAGTGGAACGATTTGCCTCCAGAAGCGGTGAATGCTCCAACACTGGAAGTTTTTAAGAAGAGACTGGGCAGACATTTGTCTGAAATGGTATAGAGTTTCCTGCCTGAGCAGGGGGTTGGACTAGATGACCTCCAAGGTCCCTTCCAACTTTATTATTATTATTATTATTATTATTATTATTATTATTATTATTATTATTATTGAGTTACCCCGCGGTAAGATGGGCAGCCAATAAAGGCGATCACTAAACGAATACACTTAACGCACAGGAGCCTGTTCTTGGGCGGGGGAGGGGCTGGGTCTCCCCCCTTCCCACCGGGACGAAGCCCACCTGCCCGGCCTTCGAAGGCCAAGTCCTAGCAGCGAATTCGGGCAGAGAATCTCCTCTCGGGGGGTCCTCTGATCCCTGCAGTCGGCGCCCCCTCCCCGAGCTCGCCTTGGGGGAAAAAAAAGTCGCGCTCCGGAGCGCTCGGCCAGCAGGTGAGGACCCGGGCTTCTCTGCCAGCCCCTCCCCGCCCAGCCCCCTACCTGGCCGAGGGGCGCTGCCGGAGACCCCCTGCGCCTCGGCCGGAGTCCAGGAGAGGGGCTTCCTTCGTGGCCCCCGCCGGAAAGTGCGGGGAGAGGCAGGGGAGGCGCGGGCTGCTTCTGCTGCGGCCGCTGGGCTGTGGGGCTGGGAAGGGGGCGGGAAGAGCGGCGGGGCTGGCAGTGCCCGGCGGCGGCAGGCGAGGCTCTCCTGGCAGCGGGCGAGGGGGGCAC
>NW_015421621.1:0-1408 GCF_001527695.2 Protobothrops mucrosquamatus | reverse complement strand
CTGTGTCTTCTACCACAGCTGCCAAAACTATTCAAGTGTTGAGAAACATTTTTGCTGCACACGGGTTGCCAGATGTCCTGGTGTCAGATAACGGTCCTCAATTTACTTCTACTGAGTTTCAGGGATTTCTACAGGCCAACATGATCCGCCACGCTGCTTCGGCTCCTTTCCATCCTTCCACCAACGGTCTGGCTGAACAAATGGTCCGCGTCGCCAAGGACGCCCTCAAGAAGCTGACTTACAGCAATTGGCATCACAGGTTGGCTGACTTTCTTTTAGCCCATCGTACTACTCCGTGCACTGCCACGGGTAAGTGCCCGGCCGAACTCCGTTGGGGTCGTCGGCTCGTGACTAAATTGGACAGGCTGCATCCGGAGCGTGTAGCTTCACAGGTGTCTCAGCCACACCCACCATGGGTCCTGCGTGAAGGCGATCCTGTCTGGGCCAGAAACTACGGGCCTGGACACCTCTGGGTCCCGGCTGTGGTCTGCAAGTTCTCGGGGCCTCTGTCCTACGAGGTGTCCCTGGAAGATGGCCGCGTTCTTCGCCGCCACATTGATCAATTACGTGTGAGGCGGGACTCACCTGGGGTTCCCCCTCAGTCTCCTCTGGGTGGGAGGAGGAAGGGGGAATGCATTCTGAGAATCAAAATCTGCTGCCACCAACAGTTGTGGGGAATGACACGGGCTCTCAACACCCAGGTTCCACAGGAGATTCAGGTAGCAATTCATGGGGATGGGGGCACACAGACACCCCCACACACACTCCAGCCTGGGAGTCCCACCGGAGGTATACTAAGTATCCACATCTCACAAACAATACTCCAGACATGGAGAATCACTGGGAGCATGCTCACAACTCACAACATGCAAGAGAGCAGGCAAAACAGAGGGGAAACACATCCTTTGCTGAAATGGCTCATAGAAGGATGTCCCCACGCATAAGGGCTAACAGGGAGGCATCCCTAGACCCTAACACTACAGGAAGGAGCCAGGAAAACTACACTCCGTCAGGAAACACGGAGATGAGTTCAGAGCGGTTGGAAAACTCCATAGGTGGTAGGTCAACCAGGTATAGCGATCAACAGAGTTCTGACTTCTCAAGCCTAGGAGACGGGCAGGGAAGTCAAACAGAAGTCACAAGACAACCACAGGGCAATGCACCTAGTGTGGGAAGCAACGGGGAAAACACTACAAGTTCCCCAGGTCTGAGAAGGTCGCTCAGGGTCAAAGGCCCTCCCAAATACCTTGCAGATTACGTAAGGTGAGCATGTTCATTGCAATAACTGAACTAGAGGTTCTGACTGGTTGACTCTACGTAAACGATGTTGGGGCTACTGGGTCTCTGTATGACGGAACAGTTCCACATCTTACACACACTGTGTAACTTAACTCATCAGTTAACTATA
>NW_015421620.1:0-1408 GCF_001527695.2 Protobothrops mucrosquamatus | reverse complement strand
AGAGAGAGAGAGAGAGAGAGAGAGAGAGAGAGAGAGAGAGAGAGAGGAGAATTCCTTCTTATATTTTAAAGGTTTCATAGAACGTAGCATCTTTCAAAATGATAGTTCCATGTCCATTGCAGCTCAAGCATTGTGTTAGCTACAATGATTGTAACAACACAAACTGATAGGTAATTAATTCAGCACTGCATAGAATGTATGCTTCTTTTAGGAAGTACAAAATATGTGGGCAGCACTGTTGATAATTAACAAGCGAGATAATCAAATAATACACAAAGGGCTGTCATCCACAGGAACAAACAACCTTTATTCAGATTTTGGAAATCTCCCTCTCTGTCTCCAAAGAACAGAGAAGCCTGGGGATGGGAGGGATGATGCATTCGTTTGGGAACGAGAAAAGATAGACCAAAAGAGAGATGCAACTAAGGAGAAATTTCCTGGTAGGTAGAACAATTAATCAATGGTATAGCTTGCCTCCTGGACTTATGGGTGCTACATTGCTGGAGGTTTTTTTTTTAAAATAGAGTGGACAACCACTTGATTGGGGTGGTATAAGGTCTCCTGCCTTGACTAGAAGACCTCTGAGGTCCCTTTCAGCCATACGATTGCATGATTCTATGATTATTTGGAGGCAAAAAGAGTATGGATGTTGCGGCATCTGGTCAATAAGAAAGCTTGAGTAGCATTGCCATGATAGACCTCATCTAATCATGTCTCTGGCATGGAGGAATATGAAGCTTTATCGACAGCCTAAGCAAAATAGTAGCCTCTTTTATGATTATCTCTAGCTCCACAGCTTTGGGCATTTGGTTAGTCGTTATGGAAATTCAAGCATATAGAAAGGCTTGAAATTAAGTATTTGGCCTGAAAAATGAAACCCTCTGCACCCCCACTGTTTATATGTGGCATTAGTATTTTTAATTGCACCGCTGGAAAAGATATCCATCACGTAGTAGGGATGCGTAAAGGAGCAACATTAAAAAGAAGAACCATAGTTCAGTTGGAGAGAACTACCAAGTCCCAACTGTGTTCACGTTTTTATTGCTGGCTTGTTTCCCCCTTTGGTTTTCTTTTTTTCTTTTTTTCCTCTTTCCCCTTGCAAATCTCAGTTGACTCATCCTTTTGCCTGTCTTCCATCATCCCATCCATTCTCTTGTCCATGTCTTGAAGATGTTCCTGTCCAAAGGCATGTTGTTGTTGTTGTTGTAGTTCTTCTTCTTCTTCTTCTTCTTCTTCTTCTTCTTCTTCTTCTTCTTCTTCTTCTTCTTCTTCTTCTTCTTCTTCTTCTTCTTCTTCTTCTTCTTCTTCTTCTTCTTCTTCTTCTTCTTCTTCTTCTTCTTCTTCTTCTTCTTCTTCTTCTTCTTCTTTTTCTCCTCCTCCTCCTCCTCGTCCACCTCAACCTCCTCCA
>NW_015421619.1:0-1408 GCF_001527695.2 Protobothrops mucrosquamatus | reverse complement strand
TTTAATGCCACTATACAAATGCCGAGCTTTCGTCAGCGTTCTGCTGACATCATCAGGGCTTGATCAGCCAGTCTGTGGGAGTGTCTTTATAGGTTGAACACAGTCTGCACACGGCTTTTGGACCTAGTTACCGGTCCTAGTTGCAACAGCTGTGCTCCGGCGATGACTTTTCCTCCGTTGGTTGTTCCTATCCTGCAAGACTCATTCACGCAGTTGTCTTCATCCGGTTCATTTGCTCGTGGCTTGGGAACAACTGGGGCATTCCCCCTTCTTTCTCTTATCTTCGATCTTATCCCCTGTTCTCCTTGCCCCTGTGATCTTACGTTCTTATTCCTTCCATTAGACAGATCTGCCTGGTTCGGGGTACCCACTCTCTTTCCCGGGCCCCCGCTGACTTTGGTTGCCTCACTGTCGTTCCTACAAGCCGCTCCCCCTCTTCTTCCTGTGGTCGTGTGTCCCGAGTTCCCTACGTCTCTCCACACCCCACTTTTATCGTTCTCCCGTTCGTCCCACCTAACTCGACTAGGTTCGCCTTTCTTCTTTGTCTCCTCTTTCCCTTCGTTCACCTTACTAGGTCTCTTCCTCTCCCCCCCCTCTCGTTCGTCTCTCTTGTTGGTGCCATCGTATCTAATAAAGGGCAAGAAATAGATGCACTGACATGTAAATGGCAGGAAGGGGAAGATCAGGGCAGAGCACATGCTGGCTTTGAATGGAAGGCAGGAAGCATGGACCAAAAATGTATAAAGCAAAAGATACAAGTACAGATACACATCCACCTGTTTCCAAGACAGATGATAGTAGAAGGGAAGAATCTGTATTGTAGATAATAATCAATAAACTGGGGATAAAAAAACTCAGTAATTCAAAATAGCCAATGTATACATGGATATTAAGTGCAGATCATAATGCTAACTGAACATATCAATTAGTCAATGTAGCTACACTAAAAGTACAGAATCTAAGTGTAAGATCTGCACGTGTTTGAAAGTAAAAATGGTAAATTGAACCATCTGGAAGGGCTGGGGAATTTATATAGGCACATGGCTATCAATTATGACTGGACAGCATATAATATAAATGAGCAATATAATAAAACAAGTTTACAGCTTTATTTGCCCTTTTGCCACATGGGCAAAAACTTAGCACAAATGGAATACCCTTTCTACAACAGCTGTAAGAAGGACATTGAATCAAGCCAGGGAGAATGCCCCCCCCCTATATGTAGGGATTGTGATTTGCCTTTGATATCTGGCCAGTCTGGTCAACCTTACTGGAGGGCAAGGAAATATAGTTAGAAATAAATCCTTGGGAAGAAATGCCAGGTCGAATTAATACTCTTAATTAGAAGCTAGCGTTACTTTCATTGCTCTCCCAAATTCCACATGTTGCTTTGTCACTTGTATGAATT
>NW_015421618.1:0-1408 GCF_001527695.2 Protobothrops mucrosquamatus | reverse complement strand
GGGTTGGACTAGAAGACATCCAAGGTCCCTTCCAACTCTGTTATTCTGTTATTTTCCACAAATATTATGAGAGCTTCATCAGTCAGAAGTGGGGAAATAATCACTATTTCCCTGTCCCTTTTCATGTTTTGACATGAAGACATGACCATGTGATCTAAACAAATCTTTAAGTAGCCTATAAGGAAAACAAACTTTTTTTAAAAAAAAGACAAACACAGAAGTGGCTAAGCCAAAATGCGCTTTGTTGTTAGTTGCGAAGTCATGTCCGACCCTTCGCAACCCCATGGACAACGTTCGTCCAGGCCTTCCTGTCCTCTACCATCTTCTGGAGTCCATTTAAGCTCACGCCTATTGCTTCAGTGACTCCATCCAGCCACCTCATTCTCTGTCGTCCCCTTCTTCTATTGTCCTCAATCTTTCCCAGCATTAGGCTCTTCTCCAGTGAATCCTTCCTTCTCATTAGGTGGCCAAAGTACTTGAGTTTCAACTTCAGGATCTGGCCTTCTAAAGAGCAGTCAGGGTTGATCTCCTCTAGGACTGACCGGTTTGATCGCCTTGCAGTCCAGGGGACTCGCAGGAGTCTTCTCCAGCACCATAGTTCAAAGGCCTCAATTCTTTGGTGCTCAGCAAAATGCGCTAACAGGCTTGAATTGCAACTGATATCTTTTTGAATTTCCTTCCTTCCCCCAACTTCCACTCACAACAACTATCAACAAGAGCTCTGGAAGAATAATCTTAAACTCATTTCTTTGTGCAGAATATTTGGTGATCCAGAAATAAAGGGGGCTTGGTCAGGTGTTTAAAATAATATACTGGAGATATACAAATTTTCTCTTTCACAAAAGAAAAGATTTAGCAAATTTTGGAATACTGATTCTAAGGTTTATAGATTTAAATATTATGTTTGCTTAACCACTGGGAATCCCAATATATATATATATATATATATATATATATATATATATATATATATATATATATATATATATATATATATATCTAAATAAAGAATGAAACACGACTGTCCAAAGTCATTATAAAGAATAGAGCTATGTTCAGCTTTATATATTCATTACTCTTTGCTCAGACTAGCTATTTGGCTTTAATTTCTTCCTCCTATAATATCCTTTGTTTAAATATTTTAAGTGTGACATGAACCCAAAGGTTATTATTAAAGTTTTTTTCAGAGAGACTAGGCCATTCTGAGGCAGAGAAAGGAAAATGTTAATTGGTGTTTAATATGAAACGTGTACAATTTTAGAGGTATGCTATTGAAATGCAGATGAGCTTCGATTATTCAAAATAGTGAAAGAAGCTGAGATTTTGAAATGTTAATTAAAAACACAAGGGACATGAAAGAGCCCAACAAAAACTAATGTGTTGGTTGTGAGAAATAAAGCAGATCTTG